>NC_048583.1:6670659-6740659 GCF_013265735.2 Oncorhynchus mykiss | reverse complement strand
CTCTCCTTCTTGGTCAAATAGCCCTTACACAGCCTGGAGGTGTGATGGGTCATTGTCCTGTTGAAATACAAATGATAAAGAAAAACCCTGGAATGAGTAGGTGTGTCCAAACTTTATCCTGGTACTACATATATATGAAATATAAATCAACATGCGTAATTGCATTAAATGAACCTTCATCCCAAACAGTGTGGAACTCCATTTAAAACTCCTACTGTAGGTGTAGGTTTAAAACAATGCAAAAACTAAAGTCTACAGCTTCTTTTCCTCACTGCATCTGTATTTGTATCCCATTGCCTAAACTCTGCTCATCACCAGTCTGGGTTCCTACATCCTTGTCAGCTATTTTCTCACCGAGGCAGGAGCGAGGCGGACATGTTGTTACCACCAGCCTCTGAATGTGATCTGCCTGAGAGGCGAACTCACACCTGCACGGATGAGGGGCAAAGGTCAGAATGAATGGTGTGTTTACCATTGATGTGTGTCTGTGTGTGTGTGTGTGTGTGTGTGTGTGTGTGTCTGTGTGTCTGTGTGTGTGTGTATTGGTCTATCTTAAGACTGGTCCGACATGTGTGAAAATACCCATCCCCTAAAATCACATAGTCATGTTAGTAACCATCCCCTGAAAGCACACATTGTTGATAGTTCCCTTCCCTGAAATAAGACATAGTTGTTAGTTCCCAACCCCTGAAAGCACAGTGTTACCCTCCAAGTGACAGACAAGGACACAGATCTTGTCATGGTAAGTCTTACGTCTTTCCACAAAATAATGTAACATGACAAGTAAGGATGGAAGCAGAGGAGCACCAGTTCACAGCAACAGTATGAGGAAACAGAGTTATATCATCCACTAACTAGCCTGTATGTCAATATATCATTGTTCAACAAATGCTTCTAGTGGATAACTACGGTGGATCCCACACAGTATAGAATTGTGGGTCACACCCAGTATAGTACGATGGATCCCACCCAGTATAGTACGATGGATCCCACCCAGTATAGTACGATGGATCCCACCCAGTATAGTACGATGGATCCCACCCAGTATAGTACGATGGATCCCACCCAGTATAGTACGATGGATCCCACCCAGTATAGTACGATGGATCCCACCCCACCCAGTATAGTACGATGGATCCTACCCCACCCAGTATAGTACGATGGATCCCACCCAGTATAGTATGGTACAGCCACAGACACACACACACACTCACACACACACTCACACACACAGACACACACACACACTCACACACACAGCGACAGACACAGACACACACACACACACTCACACATACAGCAACAGACACAGACACACACACACACTCACACATACAGCGACAGACACAGACACACACACACACTCACACACACAGTGACAGACACAGACACACACACGCACTCACACACACAGCGACAGACACAGACACACACACACACACACTCACACACACAGCGACAGACACAGAGACAGACACAGAGACACACACACACAGCGACAGACACAGAGACATTATCAGCAGGAGATGGATCATGTAAATGAAACATTGTCTGCGTTAGGGGACGTTTTCTGTATGAGCGAAGAAGAAGCGCGTATCAAATGGGCTGTCTGACTGTGATTCCCCAATGGTACCCTATTCCCTTTGCAGTGCACTGCTGTTGACCAGAGTCCTATGGGCCCGTAGTACACTATAGAGGGAGTAGGGTGCCACTTGGGACACTTTCTGAATCTCCCTCCAGATATTTCATCTTCCGAGACGGGGAGAAGGTAAACTGATTTGTTCTCCGTGATCTCAGACAGAGATGCATTACCGTGCGTTGTTCTACACGAGAGGAAGAGGAGAGGAAGAGGAAAGAAGATGAAAGGAAAATGGATGAGAGGAGAAGTAAGGAGGGGGAGTGGGGAAAGGACGTAGAACTAAACTTACATTTTTACACAACTTTTTTTCCCTGCAACAATCATTTTAGTCATTTAGCAGATGCTCCTGTCCAAAGACTAGGTAAAATAACCACATATCACTGCTAGTAAAACCTTTAAAAATAAATGCTCTATCTGCTAATTATTTTATGTGAGTGATGAAGGGCATCTAATGACTTGCTTTTTACCTCCTCCAAAAACCAGTCAAGTCAAAAATGTGATGATAACAGTTTATACAGGATGTATAACAGACTTGATAACAGTTTATACAGGATGTATAACAGACTTGATAACAGTTTATACAGGATGTATAACAGACTTGATAACAGTTTATACATGATGTATAACAGACTTGATAACAGTTTATACAGGATGTATAACAGACTTGATAACAGTTTATACAGGATGTATAACAGACTTGGTAACAGTTTATACAGGATGTATAACAGACTTGATAACAGTTTATACAGGATGTATAACAGACTTGATAACAGTTTACACAGGATGTATAACAGACTTGATAACAGTTTATACAGGATGTATAACAGACTTGGTAACATAACAGACTTGATAACAGTTTATACAGGATGTATAACAGACTTGATAACAGTTTACACAGGATGTATAACAGACTTGATAACAGTTTATACAGGATGTATAACAGACTTGATAACATAACAGACTTGATAACAGTTTATACAGGATGTATAACAGACTTGATAACAGTTTATACAGGATGTATAACAGACTTGATAACAGTTTATACAGGATGTATAACAGACTTGATAACAGTTTATACAGGATGTATAACAGACTTGGTAACAGTTTATACAGGATGTATAACAGACTTGGTAACAGTTTATACAGGATGTATAACAGACTTGATAACAGTTTATACAGGATGTATAACAGACTTGATAACAGTTAATACAGGATGTATAACAGACTTGATAACAGTTTATACAGGATGTATAACAGACTTGATAACAGTTTATACAGGATGTATAACAGACTTGATAACAGTTTATACAGGATGTATAACAGACTTGATAACATAACAGACTTGATAACAGTTTATACAGGATGTATAACAGACTTGATAACAGTTTATACAGGATGTATAACAGACTTGATAACAGTTTATACAGGATGTATAACAGACTTGATAACAGACTTGATAACAGTTTATACAGGATGTATAACAGACTTGACAACAGACTTGATAACAGTTTATACAGGATGTATAACAGACTTGATAACAGTTTATACAGGATGTATAACAGACTTGATAACAGACTTGATAACAGTTTATACAGGATGTATAACAGACTTGATAACAGACTTGATAACAGTTTATACAGGATGTATAACAGACTTGACAACAGACTTGATAACAGTTTATACAGGATGTATAACAGACTTGGTAACAGTTTATACAGGATGTATAACAGACTTGATAACAGTTTATACAGGATGTATAACAGACTTGATAACAGACTTGATAACAGTTTATACAGGATGTATAACAGACTTGATAACAGTTTATACAGGATGTATAACAGACTTGGTAACAGTTTATACAGGATGTATAACAGACTTGACAACAGACTTGATAACAGTTTATACAGGATGTATAACAGACTTGGTAACAGTTTATACAGGATGTATAACAGACTTGACAACAGACTTGATAACAGTTTATACAGGATGTATAACAGACTTGATAACAGTTTATACAGGATGTATAACAGACTTGATAACAGACTTGATAACAGTTTATACAGGATGTATAACAGACTTGATAACAGTTTATACAGGATGTATAACAGACTTGATAACAGTTTATACAGGATGTATAACAGACTTGATAACAGTTTATACAGGATGTATAACAGACTTGATAACAGTTTATACAGGATGTATAACAGACTTGATAACAGACTTGATAACAGTTTATACAGGATGTATAACAGACTTGACAACAGACTTGATAACAGTTTATACAGGATGTATAACAGACTTGGTAACAGTTTATACAGGATGTATAACAGACTTGATAACAGTTTATACAGGATGTATAACAGACTTGATAACAGACTTGATAACAGTTTATACAGGATGTATAACAGACTTGATAACAGTTTATACAGGATGTATAACAGACTTGATAACAGACTTGATAACAGTTTATACAGGATGTATAACAGACTTGATAACAGTTTATACAGGATGTATAACAGACTTGGTAACAGTTTATACAGGATGTATAACAGACTTGATAACAGTTTATACAGGATGTATAACAGACTTGATAACAGTTTATACAGGATGTATAACAGACTTGATAACAGTTTATACAGGATGTATAACAGACTTGATAACAGTTTATACAGGATGTATAACAGACTTGGTAACAGTTTATACAGGATGTATAACAGACTTGATAACAGTTTATACAGGATGTATAACATACTTGATAACAGTTTATACAGGATGTATAACAGACTTGGTAACAGTTTATACAGGATGTATAACAGACTTGATAACAGTTTATACAGGATGTATAACAGACTTGATAACAGACTTGATAACAGTTTATACAGGATGTATAACAGACTTGATAACAGACTTGATAACATAACAGACTTGATAACAGTTTATACAGGATGTATAACAGACTTGATAACAGACTTGATAACAGTTTATACAGGATGTATAACAGACTTGATAACAGTTTATACAGGATGTATAACAGACTTGGTAACAGTTTATACAGGATGTATAACAGACTTGATAACAGTTTATACAGGATGTATAACAGACTTGGTAACAGTTTATACAGGATGTATAACAGACTTGATAACAGTTTATACAGGATGTATAACAGACTTGATAACAGTTTATACAGGATGTATAACAGACTTGATAACAGTTTATACAGGATGTATAACAGACTTGATAACAGTTTATACAGGATGTATAACAGACTTGATAACAGTTTATACATGATGTATAACAGACTTGATAACAGTTTATACAGGATGTATAACAGACTTGATAACATAACAGACTTGATAACAGTTTATACAGGATGTATAACAGACTTGATAACAGTTTATACAGGATGTATAACAGACTTGATAACAGTTTATACAGGATGTATAACAGACTTGATAACAGTTTATACATGATGTATAACAGACTTGATAACAGTTTATACAGGATGTATAACAGACTTGATAACATAACAGACTTGATAACAGTTTATACAGGATGTATAACAGACTTGATAACAGTTTATACAGGATGTATAACAGACTTGATAACAGTTTATACAGGATGTATAACAGACTTGATAACATAATAGACTTGATAACAGACTTGATAACAGTTTATACAGGATGTATAACAGACTTGATAACAGTTTATACAGGATGTAGAACAGACTTGATAACAGTTTATACAGGATGTATAACAGACTTGATAACATAACAGACTTGATAACAGTTTATACAGGATGTAGAACAGACTTGATAACAGTTTATACAGGATGTATAACAGACTTGATAACATAATAGACTTGATAACAGACTTGATAACAGTTTATACAGGATGTATAACAGACTTGATAACAGTTTATACAGGATGTATAACAGACTTGATAACAGTTTATACAGGATGTATAACAGACTTGGTAACATAACAGACTTGATAACAGTTTATACAGGATGTATAACAGACTTGATAACAGTTTATACAGGATGTATAACAGACTTGATAACAGTTTATACAGGATGTATAACAGACTTGATAACAGTTTATACAGGATGTATAACAGACTTGATAACATAACAGACTTGATAACAGTTTATACAGGATGTATAACAGACTTGATAACAGTTTATACAGGATGTATAACAGACTTGATAACAGTTTATACAGGATGTATAACAGACTTGATAACAGTTTATACAGGATGTATAACAGACTTGATAACATAACAGACTTGATAACAGTTTATACAGGATGTATAACAGACTTGATAACAGTTTATACAGGATGTATAACAGACTTGATAACAGTTTATACAGGATGTATAACAGACTTGATAACATAACAGACTTGATAACAGTTTATACAGGATGTATAACAGACTTGATAACAGTTAATACAGGATGTATAACAGACTTGATAACAGTTTATACAGGATGTATAACAGACTTGATAACATAACAGACTTGATAACAGTTTATACAGGATGTATAACAGACTTGATAACAGACTTGATAACAGTTTATACAGGATGTATAACAGACTTGATAACAGTTTATACAGGATGTATAACAGACTTGATAACAGTTTATACAGGATGTATAACAGACTTGATAACAGTTTATACAGGATGTATAACAGACTTGATAACAGTTAATACAGGATGTATAACAGACTTGACAACAGACTTGATAACAGTTTATACAGGATGTATAACAGACTTGATAACAGTTTATACAGGATGTATAACAGACTTGATAACAGTTTATACAGGATGTATAACAGACTTGATAACAGTTTATACAGGATGTATAACAGACTTGATAACAGACTTGATAACAGTTTATACAGGATGTATAACAGACTTGATAACAGACTTGATAACAGTTTATACAGGATGTATAACAGACTTGATAACAGACTTGATAACAGTTTATACAGGATGTATAACAGACTTGATAACAGACTTGATAACAGTTTATACAGGATGTATAACAGACTTGATAACAGACTTGATAACAGTTTATACAGGATGTATAACAGACTTGACAACAGACTTGATAACAGTTTATACAGGATGTATAACAGACTTGATAACAGTTTATACAGGATGTATAACAGACTTGATAACAGTTTATACAGGATGTATAACAGACTTGACTTCAAACAGCTGATTTCCTCTTTAACTAACAGATGCAGTTTATTCAATATGCATTTCAGTCATATGGCAGGTGGTCGTATTTAGATATGCATCAGATCAGTGCAGCTATTCAACTAAAGTAGGTTTTAAACTAACACATATCATCATCATTATTGCGAGGAAAACGGTTTTACCTGCTGAAAGTAATAACAAGTAACACAGTTTAGTGGTGTTGAAAATCGGGGGTTGAAGCCCCTAGAGGAGTCGTAGGGGAAATGCATTGTGGTTGGCTAATATACAGTTGAATTCGGAAGTTTACATACACTTAGGTTGGAGTCATTAGAACTCATTTTTCAACCACTCCACAAATTTCTTGTTAATTAACAAACTATAGTTTTGGCAAGTCGGATAGGATATCTACTTTGTGCATGACACAAGTAATTTTTCCAACAATTGTTGACAGACATTATTTCACTACTAATAGTCACGACTCCTACCGAAGGTGGCTCCCCTTCCTGTTCGGGTGGCGCTCGGCGGTCGTCGTCTCCGGCCTCCTCGCTGCCACTGATCCCTTTTCCCCCTTTCTGTTTATTGGTTTCACCTGTGTTCATTTTAGGCTGATTGGTCGGGCTTTATTTACCAGCAGGCCCACCTTCAAACTCACTGCCTCTTAGCTTGACATCAACGGGAAAATCAAAAGATACAATAATTGTTGACCTCCACAAGTCTGGTTCATTCTTGGGAGCAATTTCCAAACACCTGAAGGTACCACATTCATCTGTACAAACAATAGTACGCAAGTATAAACACCATTGGACCACCCAGCCATCATACCACTCAGGAAGGAGATGCAATCTGTCTACTAGAGATGAATGTACTTTGGTGCGAAAAGTGCGAATTAATCTCAGAACAACAGCAAAGGACCTTGTGAAGATGCTGGAGGAAACAGGTACAAAAGTATCTATATCCACAGTAAAACGAGTCCTATATCGACATAACCTGAAAGGCTGCTCAGCAAGGAAGAAGCCACTGCTCCAAAACTGCCATAAAAAAGCCAGCCTACGGTTTACAACTGCACATGGGGACAAATATCGTAGTTTTTGGAGAAATGTCCTCTGGTCTGATGAAACAAAAATAGAACTGTTAGGGCATAATAACCATCATTATGTTTGGAGGAAAAAGGGGGAGACTTGCAAATCGAAGAACACCATCCCAACCGTGAAGCACGGGGGTGGCAGCATCATGTTGTGGGGGTGCTTTGCTGCAGGAGGGACTTGTGCACTTCACAAAATAGATGGTATCATAAGGAATAAAAATTAGGTGGATAGATTGAAGCAACATCTCAAGCCATCAGTCAGGAAGTTAAAGCTTGGTCGCAAATGGGTCTCACAAATGGACAATGACCACAAGCATACTTCCAAAGTTGTGGCAAAATCGCTTAAGGACAACACATTTAAGGTATTGGAGTGGCCTTCACAAAGCCCTGACCTCAATCCCATAGAAAATGTGTGCGCAGAACTGAAAAAACGTGTGCTAGCAAGGAGGCCTACAAACCTGACTCAGTTACACCAGCTCTGTCAGGAGGAATGGGCCAATATTCACCCAACTTGTAGTGGGAAGTTTGTGGTAGGCTACCCAAAACTTTTGACCCATGTTAAACAATTTAAAGGCAATTCTACCAAAAAAACTTCTGACCCACTGGGAATGTGATGAAAGAAATAAAAACTGAAATAAATATTTCTCTCTACTATTATTCTGACATTTCACATTCTAAAAAATAAAGTGTTGATCCTAACTGACCTAAGACATGGAATATTTACTAGGATTAAATGTCAGGAATTGTGAACAACGGAGTTTAAATGTATTTGGCTAAGGTATATTTCAACTTCAGACTCAACTGTATACACTTGTCTTTTTTTATGGGGGGGGGGGGGGGGGGGGGGGGAATTAAGGGTACAGATGATTGTATGGGTCAATATACAAATGTTCTTTAGGAAAAGTACTTTTATCGAGTAAGCTATTTATTGGTACCTTTTCATTTTGATAAGAGATGAAAATTTAATATATTGAAGGTGATTTGTTCAAATGTACCAATTTTAAAGGTTATGTTATTATTTGGGGTTGGGGGGGCGTCTCCATAACATCAAGTGTCTCTTTTCTGTCTCTAGTGTTCCCCACTGTTCCATTGTCCTTCTGTCTCTAATGCCCCCACTGTTCCATTGTCCTTCTGTCTCTAATGTCCCCACTGTTCCATTGTCCTTCTGTCTCTAATGTCCCCACTGTTCCATTGTCCTTCTGTCTCTAATGTCCCCACTGTTCCATTGTCCTTCTGTCTCTAATGTCCCCACTGTTCCATTGTCCTTCTGTCTCTAATGTCCCCCACTGTTCCATTGTCCTTCGGTCTCTAATGTCCCCACTGTTCAATTGTCCTTCTGTCTCTAATGTCCCCCACTGTTCCATTGTCCTTCTGTCTCTGTCCCCACTGTTCCATTGTCCTTCTGTCTCTAATGCCCCCACTGTTACATTGTCCTTCTGTCTCTAAAGTCCCCACTGTTCCATTGTCCTTCTGTCTCTAATGCCCCCACTGTTCCATTGTCCTTCGGTCTCTAATGTCCCCACTGTTCAATTGTCCTTCTGTCTCTAATGTCCCCACTGTTCCATTGTCCTTCTGTCTCTGTCCCCACTGTTCCATTGTCCTTCTGTCTCTAATGCCCCCACTGTTACATTGTCCTTCTGTCTCTAAAGTCCCCACTGTTCCATTGTCCTTCTGTCTCTAATGCCCCCACTGTTACATTGTCCTTCTGTCTCTAATGTCCCCACTGTTCCATTGTCCTTCTGTCTCTAATGTCCCCACTGTTCCATTGTCCTTCTGTCTCTGTCCCCACTGTTCCATTGTCGTTCTGTCTCTAATGTCCCCACTGTTCCATTGTCCTTCTGTCTCTGTCCCCACTGTTCCATTGTCCTTCTGTCTCTATTGTCCCCACTGTTCCATTGTCCTTCTGTATCTGTCCCCACTGTTCCATTGTCCTTCTGTCTCTAATCTCCCCACTGTTCCATTGTCCTTCTGTCTCTAATGCCCCCACGGTTTCCTTTCCAATGTTTCATCTGTCAGATCAACACCATACCATCATGTTTAATCCCTCTCTTCAGATCAACACCATACCATCATGTTAATCCCTCTCTTCAGATCAACACCATACCATCATGTTTAATCCCGCTCTTCAGATATACATCACACCATCATGTTTAATCCCTCTCTTCAGATCAACATCATACCATCATGTTTAATCCCTCTCTTCAGATCAACACCATACCATCATGTTAATCCCTCTCTTCAGATCAACACCATACCATCATTTTAATCCCTCTCTTCAGATCAACACCATACCATCATTTTAATCCCTCTCTTCAGATCAACACCATACCATCATGTTAATCCCTCTCTTCAGATCAACACCATACCATCATTTTAATCCCTCTCTTCAGATCAACACCATACCATCATGTTTAATCCCTCTCTTCAGATCAACACCATACCATCATGTTAATCCCTCTCTTCAGATCAACACCATACCATCATGTTAATCCCTCTCTTCAGATCAACACCATACCATCATGTTTAATCCCTCTCTTCAGATCAACACCATACCATCATGTTTAATCCCTCTCTTCAGATCAACACCATACCATCATTTTAATCCCTCTCTTCAGATCAACATCATACCATCATGTTAATCCCTCTCTTCAGATCAACACCATACCATCATATTAATCCCTCTCTTCAGATCAACACCATACCATCATGTTAATCCCTCTCTTCAGATCAACACCATACCATCATGTTTAATCCCTCTCTTCAGATCAACACCATACCATCATGTTTAATCCCTCTCTTCAGATCAACATCATACCATCATGTTTAATCCCTCTCTTCAGATCAACACCATACCATCATGTTTAATCCCTCTCTTCAGATCAACACCATACCATCATTTTTAATCCCTCTCTTCAGATCAACACCATACCATCATGTTTAATCCCTCTCTTCAGATCAACACCATACCATCATTTTAATCCCTCAAGTCAGATCAACACCATACCATCATGTTAATCCCTCAAGTCAGATCAACACCATACCATCATGTTTAATCCCTCTCTTCAGATCAGCACCATACCATCATGTTTAATCCCCCTCTTCAGATCAACACCATACCATAATTTTAATCCCTCTCTTCAGATCAACACCATACCATCATGTTTAATCCCTCTCTTCAGATTAACACCATACCATCATGTTTAATCCCTCTCTTCAGATTAATACCATACCATCATGTTTAATCCCTCTCTTCAGATCAACACCATACCATAATTTTAATCCCTCTCTTCAGATCAACACCATACCATCATGTTTAATCCCTCTCTTCAGATCAACACCATACCATCATGTTAATCCCTCTCTTCAGATCAACACCATACCATAATTTTAATCCCTCTCTTCAGATCAACACCATACCATCATGTTTAATCCCTCTCTTCAGATCAACACCGTACCATCATGTTAATCCCTCTCTTCAGATCAACACCATACCATCATGTTAATCCCTCTCTTCAGATCAACACCATACCATCATGTTAATCCCTCTCTTCAGATCAACATCATACCATCATTTTAATCCCTCTCTTCAGATCAACACCATACCATCATGTTTAATCCCTCTCTTCAGATCAACACCATACCATCATGTTTAATCCCTCTCTTCAGATCAACACCATACCATCATTTTAATCCCTCTCTTCAGATCAACATCATACCATCATGTTAATCCCTCTCTTCAGATCAACACCATACCATCATATTAATCCCTCTCTTCAGATCAACACCATACCATCATGTTAATCCCTCTCTTCAGATCAACACCATACCATCATGTTTAATCCCTCTCTTCAGATCAACACCATACCATCATGTTTAATCCCTCTCTTCAGATCAACATCATACCATCATGTTTAATCCCTCTCTTCAGATCAACACCATACCATCATGTTTAATCCCTCTCTTCAGATCAACACCATACCATCATTTTTAATCCCTCTCTTCAGATCAACACCATACCATCATGTTTAATCCCTCTCTTCAGATCAACACCATACCATCATTTTAATCCCTCAAGTCAGATCAACACCATACCATCATGTTAATCCCTCAAGTCAGATCAACACCATACCATCATGTTTAATCCCTCTCTTCAGATCAGCACCATACCATCATGTTTAATCCCCCTCTTCAGATCAACACCATACCATAATTTTAATACCTCTCTTCAGATCAACACCATACCATCATGTTTAATCCCTCTCTTCAGATTAACACCATACCATCATGTTTAATCCCTCTCTTCAGATTAATACCATACCATCATGTTTAATCCCTCTCTTCAGATCAACACCATACCATAATTTTAATCCCTCTCTTCAGATCAACACCATACCATCATTTTAATCCCTCTCTTCAGATCAACATCATACCATCATTTTAATCCCTCTCTTCAGATCAACACCATACCATCATTTTAATCCCTCTCTTCAGATCAACACCATACCATCATGTTTAATCCCTCTCTTCAGATCAACATCATACCATCATTTTAATCCCTCTCTTCAGATCAACACCATACCATCATGTTTAATCCCTCTCTTCAGATTAACACCATACCATCATGTTTAATCCCTCTCTTCAGATCAACACCATACCATCATGTTTAATCCCTCTCTTCCGATCAACACCATACCATCATGTTTAATCCCTCTCTTCAGATCAACACCATACCATCATTTTAATCCCTCTCTTCAGATCAATATCATACCATCATTTTAATCCCTCTCTTCAGATCAACACCATACCATCATGTTTAATACCTCTCTTCAGATTAACACCATACCATCATGTTTAATCCCTCTCTTCAGATCAACACCATACCATCATGTTAATCCCTCTCTTCAGATCAACACCATACCATCATGTTTAATCCCTCTCTTCAGATCAACACCATACCATCATGTTAATCCCTCTCTTCAGATCAACACCATACCATCATGTTTAATCCCTCTCTTCAGATCAACACCATACCATCATTTTAATCCCTCTCTTCAGATCAACATCATACCATCATTTTAATCCCTCTCTTCAGATCAACACCATACCATCATGTTTAATCCCTCTCTTCAGATTAACACCATACCATCATGTTTAATCCCTCTCTTCAGATCAACACCATACCATCATGTTTAATCCCTCTCTTCAGATCAACACCATACCATCATGTTTAATCCCTCTCTTCAGAGCAACATCATACCATCATTTTAATCCCTCTCTTCAGATCAACATCATACCATCATGTTTAATCCCTCTCTTCAAATCAACACCATACCATCATGTTAATCCCTCTCTTCAGATCAACACCATACCATCATGTTTAATCCCTCTCTTCAGATCAACATCATACCATCATTGTAATCCCTCTCTTCAGATCAACACCATACCATCATGTTTAATCCCTCTCTTCAGATCAACATCATACCATCATTGTAATCCCTCTCTTCAGATCAACACCATACCATCATGTTTAATCCCTCTCTTCAGATCAACTTCATACCATCATGTTTAAGCCCTCTCTTCAGATCAACATCATACCATCATGTTTAAGCCCTCTCTTCAGATCAACATCATACCATCATGTTTAATCCCTCTCTTCAGATCAACATCATACCATCATGTTTAATCCCTCTCTTCAGATCAACATCATACCATCATTTTAATCCCTCTCTTCAGATCAACACCATACCATCATGTTTAATCCCTCTCTTCAGATCAACATCATACCATCATTGTAATCCCTCTCTTCAGATCAACACCATACCATCATGTTTAATCCCTCTCTTCAGATCAACATCATACCATCATTGTAATCCCTCTCTTCAGATCAACACCATACCATCATGTTTAATCCCTCTCTTCAGATCAACACCATACCATCATTTTAATCCCTCTCTTCAGATCAACATCATACCATCATTTTAATCCCTCTCTTCAGATCAACACCATACCATCATGTTTAATCCCTCTCTTCAGATCAACATCATACCATCATGTTTAAGCCCTCTCTTCAGATCAACATCATACCATCATGTTTAATCCCTCTCTTCAGATCAACACCATACCATAATGTTTAATCCCTCTCTTCAGATTAACATCATACCATCATGTTTAATCCCTCTCTTCAGATCAACACCATACCATCATTTTAATCCCTCTCTTCAGATCAACATCATACCATCATGTTTATTTCCTCTCTCTTTATATTCTCAAAATGGCTGACAATTTCTTTGACAGTAAACTGCTGCCATCGCACACTCACACACACTCACACACACACACACACACACACACACACACACACACACACACACACACACACACACACACACACACACACACACACACACACACACACACACACACACACACACACACACACACACACACACACACACACACACACACACACAATTCCATTCTCCATCTCCCTTAGATGATAACAGCTTTCTCCTCAGCCCCATCACACCAGAACACAATTACACCGGCCAATCATCTCTTCTATGCAATTACAGCTGAACTGCAAATTGACGGCCATCTGCTTCCGACACCTAACGACTCCAGACGATACCCCATCAACCCCCAAAACCTGAAAACTAGGTTTTTGATTAATGGAATGTGTATTTCCTGATATCAATTTCATATCACTGGTAATAATGATGGACATGGTCACAGTGTGTGGAATGTGGAATGGAATGGTTATTGGAATGATGGTCACAGTTCTACTCGGAATGTGTAGAATCTGAATGTTGAACAGTTCTGGTAATTATGACAGGGATGCTGGGGATGATGGCTGGTGAGAGATGGATAAGACACGGATAGAAGGTCATTTCCTGTAAAGCCCACTGTGAATGAGTAAGAAATAGCTGTTGAGCAGATACCACCAGAAATTGGAAGAGACATGCCAACAGGTTGTCTGTGAGGCAGACGGATGGACAGGAGGTAGATTCAAGGGATATGATACTACAGTCCAGAGAGAGAGAAAGAGAGAGAGAGAGAGAGAGAAAGAGAGAGACAGAGAGAGAGAGAGAGAGAGAGAGAGAGAAAGAGAGAGAGAGAGAGAGCGAGAGAGAGAGAGAGAGAGAGAGAGAGAGAGAGAGAGAGAGAGAGAGAGACAGAGAGAGAGGAAGAGAGAGAGAGAGAGAGAGAGAGAGAGAGAGAGAGAGAGAGAGAGAGAGAGAGAGAGAGAGGGAGAGAGAGAGAGAGAGAGAGAGAGAGAGAGAGACAGAGAGAGAGGAAGAGAGAGAGAGAGAGAGAGAGAGAGAGAGAGAGAGAGAGAGAGAGAGAGAGAGAGAGAGAGAGAGAGAGAGACAGAGAGAGAGGAAGAGAGAGAGAGAGACAGAGAGAGAGAGAGAGAGAGAGAGAGAGAGAGAGAGAGAGAGAGAGACAGAGAGAGAGGAAGAGAGAGAGAGAGAGAGAGAGAGAGAGAGAGAGAGAGAGAGAGAGAGAGAGAGAGAGAGAGGGAGAGAGAGAGAGAGAGAGAGAGAGAGACAGAGAGAGAGGAAGAGAGAGAGAGAGAGAGAGAGAGAGAGAGAGAGAGAGAGAGAGAGAGAGAGAGAGAGAGAGAGAGAGGGAGAGAGAGAGAGAGAGAGACAGAGAGAGAGGAAGAGAGAGAGAGAGACAGAGAGAGACAGAGAGAGAGAGTAATCTCAACGCCTCATTCTATTCTAATGGAAAACACAATAAATGCATCCGAAATAGCACCCTATTCCCTACATAGTGCACTACTTTAGACCAGAGCCACATGGACTATGAAGAGAATAGGGTGCCATTTGGGACACACTTTTCTCAATCTTGCTGCTGGAACATTTGGACATTTCTTAGCTCACCTGTTACCATGGACCCTGCAGGTCCCAGATGCTGCATAGTAACCAGCCATAAAGATCTCCCTTCGCCACACAATCGCTCCATCACCACGCCTGTATGTTCCTATACAACCATCATCAATATTTGTTTAGATGTTGCAATGATTATCATCATCTCTGTCGTCGTTTTTTTCCGTGGTTCTTCTTCAAGACCTGGGTTCAAATAGAATTGGAAAATAATGTCAAATACTTTATCTGGGCTCGACCAATAGAAAAGTGGTAAAAATGCACACTGAACAGAATACATCCTAGCACCATACACTGAACAGAGTACATCTATCTCAGCACCATACACTGAACAGAGTACATCTATCTCAGCACCATACACTGAACAGAGTACATCTATCTCAGCACCATACACTGAACAGAGTACATCTATCTCAGCCCCATACACTGAACAGAATACATCTATCTCAGCACCATACACTGAACAGAGTACATCTATCTCAGCACCATACACTGAACAGAGTACATCTATCTCAGCACATACACTGAACAGAGTACATCTATCTCAGCCCCATACACTGAACAGAATACATCTATCTCAGCACCATACACTGAACAGAGTACATCTATCTCAGCACCATACACTGAACAGAGTACATCTATCTCAGCACCATACACTGAACAGAGTACATCTATCTCAGCACCATACACTGAACAGAGTACATCTATCTCAGCCCCATACACTGAACAGAATACATCTATCTCAGCACCATACACTGAACAGAGTACATCTATCTCAGCACCATACACTGAACAGAGTACATCTATCTCAGCACCATACACTGAACAGAGTACATCTATCTCAGCACCATACACTGAACAGAATACATCCTAGCACCATACACTGGACAGAATACATCTATCTCAGCACCATACACTGAAAAGAGTACATCTATCTCAGCACCATACACTGAACAGAGTACATCCTAGCACCATACACTGAACAGAATACATCTATCTCAGCCCCATACACTGAACAGAATACATCCTAGCACCATACACTGAACAGAGTACATCTATCTCAGCACCATACACTGAACAGAATACATCTATCTCAGCACCATACACTGAACAGAGTACATCTATCTCAGCACCATACACTGAACAGAGTACATCTATCTCAGCCCCTTACACTGGACAGAATACATCTATCTCAGCACCATACACTGAACAGAATACATCCTAGCTCCATACACTGAACAGAGTACATCTATCTCAGCACCATACACTGAACAGAGTACATATATCTCAGCACCATACACTGAACAGAATACATCCTAGCACCATACACTGAACAGAATACATCTATCTCAGCACCATACACTGGACAGAATACATCTATCTCAGCACCATACACTGAACAGAGTACATCTATCTCAGCACCATACACTGGACAGAATACATCTATCTCAGCACCATACACTGAACAGAGTACATCTATCTCAGCACCATACACTGAACAGAATACATCCTAGCCCCATACACTGAACAGAGTACATCTATCTCAGCACCATACACTGAACAGAGTACATCTATCTCAGCACCATACACTGAACAGAATACATCCTAGCACCATACACTGAACAGAGTACATCTATCTCAGCACCATACACTGAACAGAGTACATCTATCTCAGCACCATACACTGGACAGAATACATCTATCTCAGCCCCATACACTGAACAGAATACATCTATCTCAGCCCCATACACTGAACAGAATACATCTATCTCAGCACCATACACTGGACAGAATACATCTATCTCAGCCCCATACACTGAACAGAGTACATCTATCTCAGCACCATACACTGAACAGAATACATCTATCTCAGCACCATACACTGGACAGAGTACATCTATCTCAGCCCCATACACTGGACAGAATACATCTAGCTCAGCCCCATACACTGAACAGAATACATCTATCTCAGCACCATACACTGAACAGAGTACATCTATCTCAGCACCATACACTGAACAGAATACATCTATCTCAGCACCATACACTGAACAGAATACATCTATCTCAGCCCCATACACTGGACAGAATACATCCTAGCACCATACACTGAACAGAATACATCTATCTCAGCCCCATACACTGGACAGAATACATCCTAGCACCATACACTGAACAGAGTACATCTATCTCAGCACCATACACTGAACAGAGTACATCTATCTCAGCACCATACACTGAACAGAGTACATCTATCTCAGCACCATACACTGAACAGAGTACATCTATCTCAGCACCATACACTGAACAGAATACATCTATCTCAGCACCATACACTGAACAGAATACATCTATCTCAGCACCATACACTGAACAGAATACATCTATCTCAGCACCATACACTGAACAGAATACATCTATCTCAGCACCATACACTGAACAGAATACATCCTAGCACCATACACTGAACAGAATACATCTATCTCAGCACCATACACTGAACAGAATACATCTATCTCAGCACCATACACTGAACAGAGTACATCTATCTCAGCACCATACACTGAACAGAATACATCTATCTCAGCACCATACACTGAACAGAGTACATCTATATCAGCACCATACACTGAACAGAATACATCTATCTCAGCACCATACACTGAACAGAGTACATCTATATCAGCACCATACACTGAACAGAGTACATCTATCTCAGCACCATACACCGAACAGAATACATCTATCTCAGCACCATACACTGAACAGAATACATCCTAGCACCATACACTGAACAGAATACATCTATCTCAGCACCATACACTGAACAGAGTACATCTATCTCAGCACCATACACTGGACAGAATACATCTATCTCAGCACCATACACTGAACAGAATACATCCTAGCACCATACACTGAACAGAATACATCTATCTCAGCACCATACACTGAACAGAATACATCTATCTCAGCACCATACACTGAACAGAATACATCTATCTCAGCACCATACACTGAACAGAATACATCCTAGCACCATACACTGAACAGAATACATCCTAGCACCATACACTGAACAGAGTACATCTATCTCAGCACCATACACTGAACAGAGTACATCTATCTCAGCACCATACACTGAACAGAGTACATCCTAGCACCATACACTGAACAGAGTACATCTATCTCAGCACCATACACCGAACAGAATACATCTATCTCAGCACCATACACCGAACAGAATACATTGCCTTCCTTGGGATTAAATACTATGTGAGAATGTTACAATGACTTTACCCAGATGAGTACCCCGTTCTGTAAGTTACTTCTAGAAGCACCAGCACATCTAAACTCTACCTGAACCAGCTCTGTCTTCTTCTGGTGTTCTGGTGGTACAGAATGAACCAGCTCTGTCTTCTTATGGTGTTCTGGTGGTACAGAATGAAACAGCTCTGTCTTCTTCTGGTGTTCTGGTGGTACAGAATGAACCAGTTCTGTCTACTTCTGGTGTTCTGGTGGCACATCATGAACCAGCTCTGTCTACTTCTGGTGTTCTGGTGGTACAGAATGAACCAGCTCTGTCTTCTTCTGGTGTTCTGGTGGTACAGAATGAACCAGTTCTGTCTACTTCTGGTGTTCTGGTGGCACATAATGAACCAGCTCTGTCTACTTCTGGTGTTCTGGTGGCACAGAATGAACCATCTGTCTACTTCTGGTGTTCTGGTGATGACAGAATATCTCTTTCTTCTTCTGGTGTTCTGGTGGTACAGAATGAACCAGCTCTGTCTACTTCTGGCGTTCTGGTGGCACAGAATGAACCATCTGTCTACTTCTGGTGTTCTGGTTGTACAGAATGAATGACAGTCCATCATTACTTTAAGACATGAACGTCAGCCAATAAAGAACATTTCAAGTATTTTGAAAGTTTCTTCAAGCGCTATGATGAAACTGGCTCTCATGAGAAATGCCACAGGAAGAAAGGAAGAGGATATAGTTCATTAGCGTTACCAGCCTCAGAAGTACAAATTGCTTCACAGAGTTCAAGTAACAGACACCTCTCAAAATCAACTATTCAGAGGAGACTGTGTGAATCAGGCCTTCATGGTCGAATTGCTGCAAAGAAACCACCACTAAAGCACACCAATAAGAAGAAGAGACTTGCTTGGTTCAAGACACAAGAGCAATGGACATTAGACTGGTGGAAATCTGTCCTTTGGTCTGGAGTCCAAATTTGAGATTTTGGGCTCTAACCGCCGTGTCTTTGTGAGACGTAGTAGGTGAACGGATCTCTGCACTTGTGTTTCCCACCGTGAAGCATGGAGGAGGAGGTGTGATGATGTGGAAGTGCTTTACTGGTCACACTGTCATGATGTATTTATAATTCAAGGCATAATTAAACAGCTTGGCTACCACAGAATTTTGCAGCGATACACCATCCCGTCTGGTTTGCGCCTAGTGAGACTATCATTTGTTTTTTAACAGGACAATGACCCAACACACCTCCAGGCTGTGTAAGGGCTATTTGACGTGATGGAGTCCTGCATCAGATGACCTGGCCTCCACAATCAGCCGACCTCAACCCAAATGAGATGGCTTGGCATGAGTTGGACTGCTTAGTGAAGGAAAAACTGTCAACACGTGCTCAGCATATGTGGGAACTCCTTCGAGACTGTTAGAAAAGCAGTCCAGGTGAAGCTGTTTGGGAGAATGCCAGTGTGCGAAGGTGTCATCGAGGCAGTGGGTGGCTACTGTGAATCATCTCAAATATAATGGTTATGTTGATTTGTTTGACACCTTCTTGGTTACTACATTCTATATGTATTATTTCATAGTTTTGATGTCTTCACTATTATTCTACAATGTAAAAATAGTAAAATATGGGTACTATATACACCTTGAACTATATACACCTGGTACTATATACACCTGGTACTATATACACCTGGTACTATATATACCTGGTACTATATACACCTGGTACTATATATACCTAGTACTATATATACACATCTGGTACTATATACACCTGGTACTATATACACCTGGTACTATATATATACACCTGTTACTATATATACACACCTGGTACTATATATATACACCTGGTACTATATACACCTGGTACTATATACACCTGGTTCTATATATACACACCTGGTACTATATACACCTGGTACTATATACACCTGGTTCTATATATGCACACCTGGTACTATATACACCTGGTACTATATACACCTGGTACTATATACACCTGGTACTATATACACCTGGTTCTATATATACACACCTGGTTCTATATATACACACCTGGTACTATATACACCTGGTACTATATACACCTGGTACTATATACACCTGGTACTATATACACCTGGTTCTATATATACACACCTGGTACTATATACACCTGGTACTATATACACCTGGTACTATATACACCTGGTACTATAAACACCTGGTACTATATACACCTGGTACTATATACACCTGGTTCTATATATACACACCTGGTACTATATACACATGGTACTATATACACCTGTACTATATATACCTGGTGCTAAATATACCTGGTACTATATACACCTGGTACTATATACACCTGGTTCTATATATACACACCTGGTTCTATATATACACACCTGGTACTATATACACCTGGTACTATATACACATGGTACTATATACACCTGGTACTATATACACCTGGTACTATATACACCTGGTTCTATATATACACACCTGGTACTATATACACTTGGTGCTATATACACCTGGTACTATATATACCTGGTGCTAAATATACCTGGTACTATATACACCTGGTACTATATTTACTGGTTCTATATATACACACTTGGTACTATATACACTTGGTACTATATACACCTGGTACTATATATACCTGGTGCTAAATATACCTGGTACTATATACACCTGGTACTATATTTACTGGTTCTATATATACACACCTGGTACTATATACACTTGGTACTATATACACTTGGTACTATATATACCTGGTACTATATATACCTGGTACTATATATACTGCCTATGGAGTTCTGGTGAAAAGTAGTTCACTATATAGGGAATGGGATGACATTTGGGAAGACCCAAAGTAACCTTTTAGACAACAGATGCATTATTGGTGATGGATGGAACATCAGGGTTTATATAATATACATACATCCACCTTCAATCAATCTCTCTCTCTCCTCATCTCTTCACTCTGAACCTGAAAAAGACAAAGTAGCTGTTTAGTGCTTCTCTCTCTGTCTCTCTCTCTTCATTTCCCTCACTCTCTCACTCTCTCACTCTCCCTCCCTATCTGAGAAATGCATATTTCTAAAAATAGATGTCCAGGGGATAGTGGATTAAATCCAGTGTCATTATTTTGATTGACGCCACAGCATTCTGCCACTCACTCAAAGATCAAGGAGATTTCAGCATAGCAGTCCATTATGTCTCTCTCTGTCAGACTGACAACTCTAGTCCCTTCTGTCTCTCTCTGTCACACTGACAACTCTAGTCCCTTCTGTCTCTCTCTGTCAGACTGAAAACTCTAGTCCCTTCTGTCTCTCTCTGTCACACAGAAAACTCTAGTCCCTGCTGTCTCTCTCTGTCAGACTGACAACTCTAGTCCCTTCTGTCTCTCTCTGTCAGACTGAAACTAGTCCCTTCTGTCTCTCTCTGTCAGACTGAAAACTCTAGTCCCTTCTGTCTCTCTCTGTCACACTGAAAACTCTAGTCCCTTCTGTCTCTCTCTGTCTCCCCTGGTGCATTTCATGTCTCTTTTAAAACATGATTCCAGATTTTTCTTTAAATAAACCGTTTCTGTACTTGGCAAGGAGAGGTTTGATTAATGGTACTTATAATGCAACCCGGATGCACCTGAAGTATCATAATAGTCTGCCTTATCAAGAGTTCAGATATACAATTAATTCTTCTTGATTGATCACAGAGCCAATCAAGCTGTCTAGGTCCAGATATCGAAATTTGAATACAACCTGGGAGGTAGTCGTACCCCATTAATACAACCTGGGAGGTAGTCGTACCCCATTAGATGAAGGTTAATACAACCTGGGAGGTAGTCGTACTCCATTAGATGAAGGTTAACACAACCTGGGAGGTAGTCGTACCCCATTAGATGAAGGTTAACACAACCTGGGAGGTAGTCGTACCCCATTAGATGAAGGTTAATACAACCTGAGAGGTAGTCATACCCCATTAGATGAAGGTTAACACAACCTGGGAGGTAGTCGTACCCCATTAATACAACCTGAGAGGTAGTCATACCCCATTAGATGAAGGTTAACACAACCTGGGAGGTAGTCGTACCCCATTAGATGAAGGTTAATCCAACCTGGGAGGTAGTCGTACTCCATTAGATGAAGGTTAACACAACCTGGGAGGTAGTCGTACCCCATTAGATGAAGGTTAATACAACCTGGGAGGTAGTCGTACCCCATTAGATGAAGGTTAATACAACCTGGGAGGTAGTCGTACTCCATTAGATGAAGGTTAACACAACCTGGGAGGTAGTCGTACCCCATTAATATAACCTGGGAGATAGTCGTACTCCATTAACACAACCTGGGAGGTAGTCGTACCCCATTAGATGAAGGTTAATCCAACCTGGGAGGTAGTCGTACCCCATTAATATAACCTGGGAGGTAGTCGTACCCCATTAGATGAAGGTTAATACAACCTGAGAGGTAGTCGTACCCCATTAGATGAAGGTTAATACAACCTGAGAGGTAGTCGTACCCCATTAGATGAAGGTTAATACAACCTGGGAGGTAGTCGTACCCCATTAGATGAAGGTTAATCCAACCTGGGAGGTAGTCGTACTCCATTAGATGAAGGTTAACACAACCTGGGAGGTAGTCGTACCCCATTAATATAACCTGGGAGGTAGTCGTACCCCATTAGATGAAGGTTAATACAACCTGAGAGGTAGTCATACCCCATTAGATGAAGGTTAACACAACCTGGGAGGTAGTCGTACCCCATTAATATAACCTGGGAGGTAGTCGTACCCCATTAGATGAAGGTTAATATAACCTGGGAGGTAGTCGTACCCCATTAATATAACCTGGGAGGTAGTCGTACCCCATTAATACAACCTGGGAGGTAGTCGTACCCCATTAGATGAAGGTTAATACAACCTGGGAGGTAGTCGTACCCCATTAGATGAAGGTTAATATAACCTGGGAGGTAGTTGTACCCCATTAGATGAAGGTTAACACAACCTGGGAGATAGTCATACCCCATTAACACAACAAGTCTTTAAGTCAGTTATCGTTACTGATCATGGATCCACTGTTTCTCCTGACTGCTAGTGATTTACCCAGCCGTCATTATGTCCTGTGGTTTAGCCAGACATCTACAAAGGCAAATCCTGGGCTTCCATTCAGTCATACCATAGCAATGTCTACACAATGTCTTTGCTGACTAAGTCCTGTCTCAACACACACACGCTAAGCATTCCAACTTTAATGGGAGTCTGTTTATATAAAGTTATAGCGTTTCCCAAAACCATTCAGTAACTTCATTTGACCATGGAGAACAGAGGCAGCAGGAAAACATGTTTGATTGAAATGACCCCAGGGTATCTAACCAACGCACTTCTACTATTCTATTATAGTTTAACAGTTCCAGGATTCTGAAAATAATTCTCAAATTTATTACACTTTTCCACCGGGCAATACTATGCATATTGTCAGGGCAGGAACCACTGTACCGGGGGTCGTTTTTCACAGGGGGAGCATTAATAGTGTAACCCCCGAGGCTGACGTTGAGTCATAACAGTTCCTGAATTACATTCCGTTCCCAGGATATTCTAGACTAATCCCTCAATAACTTGGAAGACGTTTAACAAATACCTTCCCCCTGTTTCGCTGTTGAAAAGTAATTTCTCATTCATAATGCTTGGAGACTAGGTCCCAAATGGAACTCTATTTTCTGTATAGTGCACTCCAAAGGGCCCATAATGCTCTGGTTAAAAGCAGTGCATCATATAGGGATTGGGGATCCATTTTGGACAGAGCTAGCTAGTTCTCTCGTGGCTCATTTCAGGGAAACAAATAGGGAATATGATGACATGGGATTGGACATAAAAGGAAATTACACTTCAATTGGAAATATTACGATTCCTGTTTTATTTTTTTGTTTTAAATATGAGAGACTGACATACTCATTTGATTGCAAATAGGCAACTGAAGATATGCAAATCCCCAGGATATGGGAAATGTGTTTTGACTGTTTATGTTTTGGTTGTGTGAAAGAGTATGATTGACGAAACATGGAAAATGTATTTATGTTGACATCACTTTCAGACCCCTGGGAGATATGTACTGTAGTCTAATTTATCACAGCTATTGAACTGAGAGGCTCTGCTCTAAACATACTAGCTGTCTTTCATGCTAAAACACTTCTGTTCACACACACACACACACACACACACACACGCACACACACACACACACACACACACACACACACACACACACACACACACACACACACACACACACACACACACACACACACACGCACACACACACACACACACACACACACACACGCACACACACACACACACACACACACACACACACACACACACACACACACACACACACACACACACACACACACGCTCACACAGTAATTAGATAATGGAGGAGCACACACTCGGAAGCATGTGACCAAGATCAGAGAGAATATTACCATCAAGGGCATGAAAACACACACACACACATACACCAGGGGCAGATGAGGAGAGCCCTCCTCATAATTAGCTCGGGTACCAGTAAAAAGAACACAAATTCAAAGTGCCTTCTAGAGTGGCCCGTGGTGACATCACAATGTTAGAGTGTGTTCTAGTGTTCCGGGGACAGAATGAATGTGGTGTTGTTGTTGTCCTGATGATGTTTAGAGAGAGGGGGTATTGTTGTGGTGATGTTCCTGCCGGTGGCAAAGTGATGTCCTTTCTATGTCTATGTCCCCCTAGCTGAGTACATGTAGCAACAACTAACTGACCTTTCTGTAGCAGACCTGGGTTCAAATCAGATTTGAACACCCTTGCACATGCTTTATCTGTGCTTGATTGAGCTTGCCTGCCTTAATGGACCAATGGAATAGTCTCAAACACTGCAAACCCCGCCCATTTGGCACTACGGCCAGCCTAGAGCGAACGCTCAAAGTATTTGAAACATCTCGAATAGTATTTGAACCTACATCTGATGTGTAGCAAAGTAAAGTGAATAGGAGAGGTCATGAATAAGTTAGAGAGAAGAAGACATTGTCATGTTACAATGTGTAGAATGTATAGAATGTGTAGAATGTGTAGAATGTGTAGAATGTGTAGAACGTGTAGAATGTGTAGAACGTGTAGAATGTGTAGAGCGTGCCGTGTTCTGTGTATGGTTGTTTTGTGCTACAGTCACCTGCTCAGATTCACCATACTACTGGAGGATGAGCAGGTATAACCTCCCACCATGCTTCAGGGGGTTTCTCTCTGTTTCACAATATGATATACTCCCCTCACTAGACCTTAGTGACTAGACAAACACACAGTCCTCCAATGTCACCAGAGGAGCCCACGGCGCTAAAACGGGAAGCCCAGGGTCTTCGATGAGCGTTGGAGTGAACAGACAAGAGAGAGAGCGATAGAGAGGGGGAAGGGACAGATTTAGAGAAAGAGAGAGAGAGAAAGAAAGAGAGGGGTAGGGAAAGAGAGAGAGATAAATAGAGAAAGAGAGAGAGATAGATAGAGAGTGAGAGAGTGAGAGCGAGAAAGAAAGAGAGGTGGTAGGGAAAGAGAGAGATAAATAGAGAACGAAAGAGAGAGGGGGTAGGGACAGAGTTAGATAGAGATAGTGAGAGAGCGAGAAAGAAAGAAAGGAAGAAGAGAGGGGGCCCAGGGCAACCTAACGTCACCGGCAACGGGAGATGAGAGAAGACAAGGTCGCCGATAACAGAGGGAAAGAGGGTTAGTCATAGAGGCCACACACACAAACACACGCGTGTACATTTCCAAAAGTTCCCCAGGAAGTACACAGACACACACAACACACCGCTGACGAGGTGCTGTTCCTGCACCGCAAAGCTCTGTCAATATACAGTAATATAATATCCAGTAATATACAGCAATATAATATCCAGTAATATACAGTAATAAAATATACAGTAATATACAGTAATAAAATATACAGTAATATACAGTAATATAATATCCAGTAATATACAGTAATAAAATATACAGTAATATACAGTAACAAAATATCCAGTAATATACAGTAATATAAAATACAGTAATATACAGTAACATAATATCCAGTAATATACAGTAATATAAAATACAGTAATATACAGTAATAAAATATACAGTAATATACAGTAATAAAATCTACAGTAATATACAGTAATATAATATACAGTAATATACAGTAATAAAATATATAGTAATATACAGTAATATAATATCCAGTAATATACAGTAATAAAATATACAGTAATATACAGTAATATAATATCCAGTAATATACAGTAATATAATATACAGTAATATACAGCAATATAATATACAGTAATATACAGTAATATAATATACAGTAATATAATATACAATAATATACAGTAATATACAGTAATATAATATACAGTAATAAAATATACAGTAATATACAGTAATAAAATATACAGTAATATACAGTAATAAAATATACAGTAATATACAGTAATAAAATATACAGTAATATACAGTAATATAATATACAATAATATACAGTAATATAATATACAGTAATATACAGTAATATAATATACAGTAATAAAATATACAGTAATATACAGTAATAAAATATACAGTAATATACAGTAATGAAATATACAGTAATATACAGTAATATAATATACAGTAATATACAGTAATAAAATATACAGTAATATACATTAACTTCTTGCTCCTACTTGAGACGTCTGCGTCTCAACTAGGCACCTGGAAATGCAAATGCGCTACGCTAAATGCTAAATGTACTCGTTAAAACTCAAACGTTCATCAAAACACACATGCAGGGTATTGAATTAAAGCTACACTCGTTGTGAATCTAGCCAACAAGTCAGATTTTTAAAATGCTTTTCGGCGAAAGCATGAGAAGCTATTATCTTATAGCATGCAACACCCCAAAATGCCTGAAGGCGACGTAAACAAAATAATTAGTGTAGCCGGCGCTACACAAAAACGCAGAAATAAAATATAAAACATTCATTACCTTTGATGATATTCTTTGTTGGCACTCCTATATGTCCCATAAACATCACAAATTGGTCTTTTTCCCGATTAAATCCGTCCATATGCCCAAAATATCCATTTGAATAGCCTGTCTGCATCACGAAAAAAGCTCTCTTCCAACACGCAACGTCATGTTTAAAAATTAAATAAGTTGCCTATATTCTTTGACAAAACACTTCAACCTACTTTTATAACCCAACTTTAGGTATTTGTAAACGTTAATAAGCGCTCAAATTGATCACTGGGCGATCTGTATTCAATAGCAGCTACAAAAGAAAACAGTGTCCATTTTTCAATCTTCCAAAATCGATTGAGGTAGGCTGGATGGAATCACAGATCTATTGATATAATGCATGCAGTTTGAAGGAAGTTGCTGACTAGCGTTAGCATAATTACTAACTAGCCGTACCACAATGACTGGAAGTCTTATTTATATAACTAGGGAAGTCAGTTCAGAAGAAAATCTTATTTACAATGACTGCCTACCCCGACCACACCCTCACGACGCTGGGTCAATTGTGCGCCACCCTATGGGACTCCCGATCACGGCCGTTTGTGATACAGCCCCGGATCGAACCAGGGTCTGTAGTGACGCCTCTAGCACTGAGATGCAGTACCTTAGACTGCTGCACCAGGGTCTGTAGTGACGCCTCTAGCACTGAGATGCAGTACCTTGGACCGCTGAACCAGGGTCTGTAGTGACGCCTCTAGCACAGAGACACAGTGCCTTAGACCGCTGAACCAGGGTCTGTAGTGACGCCTCTAGCACTGAGATGCAGTGCCTTAGACCGCTGAACCAGGGTCTGTAGTGACGCCTCTAGCACTGAGATGCAGTGCCTTAGACCGCTGAACCAGGGTCTGTAGTGACGCCTCTAGCACTGAGATGCAGTGCCTTAGACCGCTGAACCAGGGTCTGTAGTGACGCCTCTAGCACAGAGACACAGTGCCTTAGACCGCTGAACCAGGGTCTGTAGTGACGTCTCTAGCACTGAGACACAGTACCTTAGACCGCTGAACCAGGGTCTGTAGTGACGCCTCTAGCACTGAGATGCAGTGCCTTAGACCGCTGAACCAGGGTCTGTAGTAACGCCTCTAGCACTGAGATGCAGTGCCTTAGACCGCTGAACCAGGGTCTGTAGTGACGCCTCTAGCACTGAGATGCAGTGCCTTAGACCGCTGCGCCACTCGGGAGCCCAACTGCTATTATGCTGGTAGATACAATAGACTTCCATTCATTGTCCTGATGCTAATTGGCATTGGCTCGCTAAAACTACCTTTATATTCCTTTCAAACTGAACGTAAAGGTATACAAATACCCTCCATGACTTCCTCTGGCTCTGGGGAAGTAGATGAAGAAGTATCCCCTCTAACCAGCTCAGCTTGCCTTGGCTCTGGGGAAGTAGATGAAGAAGTATCCCCTCTAACCAGCTCAGCTTGCCTTGGCTCTGAGGAAGTAGATGAAGAAGTATCCCCTCTAACCAGCTCAGCTTGCCTTGGCTCTGGGGAAGTAGATGAAGAAGTATCCCCTCTAACCAGCTCAGCTTGCCTTGGCTCTGGGGAAGTAGATTAAGAAGTATCCCCTCTAACCAGCTCAGCTTTCCTTGGCTCTGGGGAAGTAGATGAAGAAGTATCCCCTCTAACCAGCTCAGCTTGCCTTGGCTCTGGGGAAGTAGATGAAGAAGTATCCCCTCTAACCAGCTCAGCTTGCCTTGGCTCTGGGGAAGTAGATGAAGAAGTATCCCCTCTAACCAGCTCAGCTTGCCTTGGCTCTGGGGAAGTAGATGAAGAAGTATCCCCTCTAACCAACTCAGCTTGCCTTGGCTCTGAGGAAGTAGATGAAGAAGTATCCCCTCTAACCAGCTCAGCTTGCCTTGGCTCTGGGGAAGTAGATGAAGAAGTATCCCCTCTAACCAGCTCAGCTTGCCTTGGCTCTGGGGAAGTAGATGAAGAAGTATCCCCTCTAACCAACTCAGCTTGCCTTGGCTCTGAGGAAGTAGATGAAGAAGTATCCCCTCTAACCAGCTCAGCTTGCCTTGACTCTGAGGAAGTAGATGAAGAAGTATCCCCTCTAACCAGCTCAGCTTGCCTTGGCTCTGGGGAAGTAGATGAAGAAGTATCCCCTCTAACCAGCTCAGCTTGCCTTGGCTCTGGGGAAGTAGATGAAGAAGTATCCCATCTAACCAACTCAGCTTGCCTTGGCTCTGGGGAAGTAGATGAAGAAGTATCCCCTCTAACCAACTCAGCTTGCCTTGGCTCTGAGGAAGTAGATGAAGAAGTATCCCCTCTAACCAGCTCAGCTTGCCTTGGCTCTGGGGAAGTAGATGAAGAAGTATCCCCTCTAACCAGCTCAGCTTGCCTTGGCTCTGGGGAAGTAGATGAAGAAGTATCCCCTCTAACCAACTCAGCTTGCCTTGGCTCTGAGGAAGTAGATGAAGAAGTATCCCCTCTAACCAGCTCAGCTTGCCTTGACTCTGAGGAAGTAGATGAAGAAGTATCCCCTCTAACCAACTCAGCTTGCCTTGGCTCTGAGGAAATAGATGAAGAAGTATCCCCTCTAACCAGCACAGCTTGCCTTGGCTCTGGGGAAGTAGATGAAGAAGTATCCCATCTAACCAACTCAGCTTGCCTTGGCTCTGAGGAAGTAGATGAAGAAGTATCCCTTTAAAGCTTGCCTTGGAACAGGCAGGTTGAGACGTTTTGAGGTTCTAGGGTTAAAAGCTAACTGGTCTTAGATCAGTTACAGGTTAAAGATGACTGGTTGTAAGTCTTGTGAACAGTATCTGATGTGCTTTGTTGGCCTTGGTTACAGCTGGAACCCTCAATGGTGAAACTGCTACTTCCGTAACAACAGAGAAGTCAGTGTACAATCAGCCAACCCCCCCCCCCCCCCATTGGACATCACCGTAGCCCTCTAGAACAGCAGCATTTTGGTTTTTACCAGCAAAACAAATCCAAAACAATAACAACAGCCGTGGGGGCGGATAGCGGCGCTGTTTCCCCCAACTGCGGACTCCATCTTTAAAGTCTATTCATTTTATTTTTGATGTATCTACAGTCAAAAGCCCAAGGACCTTGCAGAAATGTTGTTTGGCGAAAAATACCCTGAGAAATTGAGTGAAAAACATCATTTGGCATGCATTATCAATTACTATCATTACAACACACACACACACACAGTAATCATGATAATGACACATTAGTAAAGGATATGTGGTCATGTTTTTGTTTGCTAAACTGTTGCCAGTTTTCTCTGCATGGTTCTTATTGAGAAAGTAGCAGCAACAACACAACCAAACAGCTGGAAGCTGGCAGCACAACAAAAAAATATATGAGTCACAAATACCACACTATTCTCTATATAGTGCACTAGTTCCTACCAGCACTCGTAGGGATGTGCTCAAAAAGTTGTGCTCTATGTAGATAATAAGGTGTCAATTAGGATTCAGACATAATTCAACTGGTCTTACAAGACAAATGACAAAATACTCCACTGGCAAGTGTGTTAACTAGCATCCACATAACCCTTTGTAGGGCCACATGTTAGGCTTGGAAGAAGAAAACGGTTTGGTTTAGTGTTAATGAGCACAACACATATTTTGGGATCCTCGTAGCTGTGCTAATGTGCTCTGTTTTCCTTGAATCATTTAGAATGTGAGAGAGTGTGTATGGGTGTGTGACAGACAGACGGGCGGACAGGCAGACGGAACGACAGACGGGCGGGCAGATGGACAGACAGATAGACAGGAACAGAAAGGCAGACTCCTCTCTAGTGACTCCAGGGCCCTTAAGCTCTTTCTGATTCACTGAGAGAAAAAGTGCATTAGTCTCTATCTCTCACCCACAACACACACCTTCTCTCTCTCTCTCTCACTTTCTCTTTCTCTTTGTCTCTTTGTCTCTCCCTCTATTCTCTCTCTCTCTGACACACACAGACTTCTGCTGTCATTAAAGGTGCCTGGTGAAGCAGCACCTCTGTACAGGGAGAATTCAGTGAGATTGAACAGACTCTGGTCTCATTCAGGAGACACATGAAGCGTGGGCATCCTGAAGGATACACACACACAAGCACGCCCGCACGCACGCAGGCACGCACGCACACCTACACCTACACACACACGCACACACACACACACACACACACACACACACACACACACACACACACACACACACACAAACACACACACACACACACACACACACACACACACACACACACACACACACACACACACACACACACACACACACACAAAGCAGCTCACAAGCAGACACACCAGAGAAACACCTACATGTACTGTCCACACACAGAGAAACACCTACTGAACACACACACACACACACACAGAGACAACCATGGAGTCAGAGGCCTAGGTAGAGGATCCATGAAAAATACTTTCAAAACATCATACTCTCCTCTCCTTACTTCTCATTCAGGTGTGGGAAGAAGGGAGGGTGAAGAGGAGAGAAGGAGAGGTATTAAATAGAAGGGAGGGTGAAGAGGGGAGAACGAGAGGTATTAAATAGAAGGGAGGGTGAAGAGGGGAGAACGAGAGGTATTAAACAGAAGGAGAGGTGTTAAACAGAAGGAGAGGTATTAAACAGAAGGAGAGGTATTAAACAGAAGGAGAGGTATTAAACAGAAGGAGAGGTATTAAACAGAAGGAGAGGTATTAAACAGAAGGAGAGGTATTAAACAGAAGGAGATGTATTAAACAGAAGGACAGGTATTAAATAGAAGGAGAGGTATTAAACAGAAGGAGAGGTATTAAACAGAAGGAGAGGTATTAAACAGAAGGAGAGGTATTAAACAGAAGGAGATGTATTAAACAGAAGGACAGGTATTAAATAGAAGGAGAGGTATTAAACAGAAGGAGAGGTATTAAACAGAAGGAGAGGTATTAAACAGAAGGAGAGGTATTAAACAGAAGGAGAGGTATTAAACAGAAGGAGATGTATTAAACAGAAGGGATGGTGAAGAGGGGAGAAGGAGAGGTATTAAACAGAAGGAGAGGTATTAACCAGAAGGAGAGGTATTAAACAGAACAGAAGGATATGTATTAAACAGAAGGAGATGTATTAAACAGAAGGAGAGGTATTAAACAGAAGGAGAGGTATTAAACAGAAGGAGAGGTATTAAACAGAAGGAGAGGTATTAAACAGAAGGAGAGGTATTAAACAGAAGGAGATGTATTAAACAGAAGGAGAGGTATTAAACAGAAGGAGAGGTATTAAACAGAAGGAGATGTATTAAACAGAAGGATAGGTATTAAACAGAAGGAGAGGTATTAAACAGAAGGAGAGGTATTAAACAGAAGGAGATGTATTAAACAGAAGGGATGGTGAAGAGGGGAGAATGAGAGGTATTAAACAGAAGGAGAGGTATTAAACAGAAGGAGAGGTATTAAACAGAAGGAGAGGTATTAAACAGAAGGAGATGTATTAAACAGAAGGAGAGGTATTAAACAGAAGGAGAGGTATTAAACAGAAGGAGAGGTATTATACAGAAGGAGATGTATTAAACAGAAGGAGAGGTATTAAACAGAAGGAGAGGTGTTAAACAGAAGAAGAGGTATTAAACAGAAGGAGATGTATTAAACAGAAGGGATGGTGAAGAGGGGAGAAGGAGAGGTATTAAACAGAAGGAGAGGTATTAACCAGAAGGAGAGGTATTAAACAGAACAGAAGGATATGTATTAAACAGAAGGAGAGGTATTAAACAGAAGGAGAGGTATTAAACAGAAGGAGAGGTATTAAACAGAAGGAGAGGTATTAAACAGAAGGAGAGGTATTAAACAGAAGGATAGGTATTAAACAGAAGAAGAGGTATTAAACAGAAGGAGAGGTATTAAACAGAAGGAGAGGTATTAAACAGAAGGAGAGGTATTAAACAGAAGGATAGGTATTAAACAGAAGAAGAGGTATTAAACAGAAGGAGAGGTATTAAACAGAAGGAGAGGTATTAAACAGAAGGAGAGGTATTAAACAGAAGAAGATGTATTAAACAGAAGGAGATGTATTAAACAGAAGGGATGGTGAAGAGGGGAGAATGAGAGGTATTAAACAGAAGGAGAGGTATTAAACAGAAGGAGAGGTATTAAACAGAAGAAGATGTATTAAACAGAAGGAGAGGTGTTAAACAGAAGAAGAGGTATTAAACAGAAGAATAGAGGGTGAACAGGAGAGAAGGTATTAAACAGAAGGAGAGGTATTAAACAGAAGGAGAGGTATTAAACAGAAGGATAGGTATTAAACAGAAGGATAGGTATTAAACAGAAGGAGAGGTATTAAACAGAAGGAGAGGTATTAAACAGAAGGAAAGGTATTAAACAGGAGAGGTATTAAACAGAAGGAGAGGTATTAAACAGAAGAATGGAGGGTGAACAGGAGAGAAGGAGTGGTATTAAACAGAAGAAGAGGTATTAAACAGAAGAATAGAGGGTGAACAGGAGAGAAGGTATTAAAAAGTGATGAAAAATGAAACAGAATGGAAGAAGAACGTATTCTAATGCTTCACTGACTTCCTTCTCTCCAGAGATCTCCACAGCTATAACAATCATATGTCCACACACGCACGCACGCACGCACGCACGCACACACACACACACACACACACACACACACACACACCAAGCTGGACGGGAAACTGACTGTTGAACTGTTGTGTTGTGTTGTGTGCGTCCCTCCCTCTCTCTCTCTGTGTGTCTGTGTGTACGTGTGCCTGTGCGTGTGTCTGTGTGTGTTTGACTTCTTTCAGTGTTGTGTTGTGATGCCTGCTCCCTGCACCCTACTGTCTTCTCCTATTGATCTAGCCACGAATGTGGACTTTTACTGAAGAGAACTGTTCACATATGGTCAAGTCAAAATGAAAGCAGGGAGAGGAGAGGAGAGGAGAGGAGAGGAGAGAGAGTGGTATAGATTTATTTATTCGCTTATCAAAGTCCTCTGTAGGCCCCAGAGTTCAACGCACCAGGGCCTGTTTTCACAAAGACTCTCAGAAAACGTTCCTAGGAATCCTGTCGAAAAGCTGTTCAGGACCACAACACAAAACTCCCAGCTCAGAGTAGGTTACAGGATGATGCTAACACAGTGACGAGACAAACTCTGAGCCGGTCGTCAAATCAACTCAGAAAGAGTTCATCTTAGCTAGTATTCATGACAGTTTGAGGTTCTGCAAAGCAAAGGTAGTCATGACGCTCGTTGACGTTGTCACAAATAATGTATAATAACCATGGTGATGAGGCATGGCCAGCTGTGAACTCTATAGCTCCTTACCACCAATACATATGACTGCAGCCAACATCAAATACAATGGTAAAACCTATGATGTCATTTCACTTCGTTCTTGCCTAATATGTCAGAATGCAATTCTGATATTTTGAACAACGTGATAGACATGTTGCACTGAATCAGCATGATGGTCGTCAAAAGCCAATTTTGATGAAATTACCGTTATATCAACACCCTCATCACTACCGTTCAACTACTCTAAATCGCTTTTGGCACAGTAGGCGTCAAGTCACTTTGAAAGGTCGTTAAACCCTTGAAAGGTCATTAATCACCGAAACACTTAGCCCATAGAGGCTTAGATTGCCTCATTTATTGGCATGACCAATTTAGGCATATTTAAAAAAAAAAATGTGATATTACGTTCCAAAGGAATATCTTCAAGTAATATTATGTAGGTTAATAAAATAATCCAAATAAGTATATGTGAGTATTTATTATCCTTGTGGTTTTACATATTTAGGCATATCATGTCAATTAGGACGCATGTGAAATCATGGTCAAAAGCACAACTGTTACATGTACATCTAGATTATTAATGGGTTTATCATGTCAATCTAGATTATGAACGGTTTATCATGTATCTCTAGATTATTAATGGGTTTATCATGTATCTCTAGATTATTAATGGGTTTATCATGTCAATCTAGATTATGAACGGTTTATCATGTATCTCTAGATTAATAATGGGTTTATCATGTATCTCTAGATTAATAATGGGTTTATCATGTATCTCTAGATTAATAATGGGTTTATCATGTATCTCTAGATTAATAATGGGTTTATCATGTATCTCTAGATTAATAATGGGATTATCATGTATCTCTAGATTATTTATGGTTCAATCATGTAGCAATTTCAAAACATTATTTAAACTCCAAAGCAAATGCCTGTCTATGGAGAAGGAACCACTGACCCTGTCTACAGGAACCACTGACCCTGTCTAAAGGAACCACTGACTCTGTCTACAGGAACCACTGACCCTGTCTACATTAACCACTAACTCTGTCTAGAGGAACCACTGACCCTGTCTACAGGAACCACTGACTCTGTCTACAGGAACCACTGACCCTGTCTACAGGAACCACTGACCCTGTCTATATTAACCACTGACCCTGTCTTCAGGAACCACTGACCCTGTCTATATTAACCACTGACCCTGTCTACATTAACCACTAACCCTGTCTAGAGGAACCACTGACCCTGTCTAGAGGAACCACTGACCCTGTCTATATTAACCACTGACCCTGTCTAGAGGAACCACTGACCCTGTCTACAGGAACCACTGACTCTGTCTAGAGGAACCACTGGCCCTGTCTAGAGGAACCACTGACCCTGTCTAGAGGAACCACTGATCCTGTCTATATTAACCACAGACCCTGTCTACAGGAACCACTGACCCTGTCTACATTAACCACTGACCCTGTCTAGAGGAACCACTGACCCTGTCTACAGGAACCACTGACCCTGTCTAGAGGAACCACTGACCCTGTCTACAGGAACCACTGGCCCTGTCTACAGGAACCACTGGCCCTGTCTACAGGAACCACTGACCCTGTCTACAGGAACCACTGACCCTGTCTACAGGAACCACTGACCCTGTCAAGAGGAACCACTGCCCATGTCTACAGGAACCACTGACCCTGTCTAGAGGAACCACCGACCATGTCTACAGGAACCACTGACCCTGTCTAGAGGAACCACTGACCCTGTCTACAGGAACCACTGACTCTGTCTACAGGAACCACTGACCTTGTCTACAGGAACCACTGACCCTGTCTACAGGAACCACTGACCCTGTCTAGAGGAACCACTGACCCTGTCTACAGGAACCACTGACTCTGTCTATATTAACGACTGACCCTGTCTACATTAACCACTGACCCTGTCTATATTAACCACTGACCCTGTCTACAGGAACCACTGACCCTGTCTACAGGAACCACTGACCCTGTCTATATTAACCACTGACCCTGTCTATATTAACCACTGACCCTGTCTACAGGAACCAGTGACCCTGTCTATATTAACCACTGACCCTGTCTATATTAACCACTGACCCTGTCTACAGGAACCACTGACACTGTCTACAGGAACCACTGACCCTGTCTTCAGGAACCACTGACCCTGTCTACACGAACCACTGACCCTTTCTATATTAACCACTGACCCTGTCTACAGGAACCACTGACCCTGTCTACAGGAACCACTGACCCTGTCTACAGGAACCACAGACCTGTCTACAGGAACCACTGACTCTGTCTACAGGAACCACTGACCCTGTCTACAGGAACCACTGACCCTGTCTACAGGAACCACTGACCCTGTCTAGAGGAACCCATGACCCTGTCTACAGGAACCACTGACTCTGTCTATATTAACCACTGACCCTGTCTACATTAACCACTGACCCTGTCTATATTAACCACTGACCCTGTCTATATTAACCACTGACCCTGTCTACAGGAACCACTGACCCTGTCTATATTAACCACTGAACCTGTCTATATTAACCACTGACCCTGTCTACAGGAACCACTGGCCCTGTCTACATTAACCACTGACCCTGTCTACAGGAACCACTGACCCTGTCTACAGGAACCACTGACCCTGTCTTAAGGAACCACTGACCCTGTCTACAGGAACCACTGACCCTGTCTACAGGAACCACTGACCCTGTCTTCAGGAACCACTGACCCTGTCTACAGGAACCACTGACCCTGTCTATATTAACCACTGACCCTGTCTACAGGAACCACTGACCCTGTCTACAGGAACCACTGACCCTTTGTTCAGGAACCACTGTCCCTGTCTACAGGAACCACTGACCCTGTCTATATTAACCACTGACCCTGTCTACAGGAATCACTGACCCTGTCTATATTAACCACTGACCCTGTCTACAGGAACCACTGACCCTGTCTATATTAACCACTGACCCTGTCTATATTAACCACTGACCCTGTCTATATTAACCACTGACCCTGTCTATATTAACCACTGACCCTGTCTATATTAACCACTGACCCTGTCTACAGGAACCACTGACCCTGTCTACAGGAACCACTGACCCTGTCCTCAGGAACCAATGACCCTGTCTACAGGAACCACTGACCCTGTCCACAGGAACCACTGATCCTGTCTACAGGAACCACTGACCCTGTCTACAGGAACCACTGACCCTGTCTTCAGGAACCACTGACCCTGTCTACAGGAACCACTGACCCTGTCTTCAGGAACCACTGACCCTGTCTACAGGAACCACTGACCCTGTCTATATTAACCACTGACCCTGTCTACAGGAACCACTGACCCTGTCTACAGGAACCACTGACCCTGTCTATATTAACCACTGACCCTGTCTACAGGAATCACTGACCCTGTCTATATTAACCACTGACCCTGTCTACAGGAACCACTGACCCTGTCTATATTAACCACTGACCCTGTCTATATTAACCACTGACCCTGTCTATATTAACCACTGACCCTGTCTATATTAACCACTGACCCTGTCTATATTAACCACTGACCCTGTCTACAGGAACCACTGACCCTGTCTACAGGAACCACTGACCCTGTCTACAGGAACCACTGACCCTGTCTACAGGAACCACTGACCCTGTCTACAGGAACCACTGACCCTGTCTACAGGAACCACTGACCCTGTCTAAAGGAACCACTGACCCTGTCTACAGGAATCACTGGCTGTCTGCATGTTTCCAGATACCTGCTGCTAAGTGTTAACAGGAACCACTGACTGTCTGCTTGTTTCCATATACCTGCTGCTAAGTGTTAACAGGAACCACTGACTGTCTGCATGTTTCCAGATACCTGCTGCTAAGTGTTAACAGGAACCACTGACTGTCTGCATGTTTCCAGATACCTGCTGCTAAGTGATAACAGGAACCACTGACCCTGTCTACAGGAACCACTGACCCTGTCTACAGGAACCACTGACCCTGTCTACAGGAACCACTGACTGTCTGCATGTTTCCAGATACCTGCTGCTAAGTGTTAACAGGAACCACTGACTGTCTGCATGTTTCCAGATAACTGCTGCTAAGTGTTAACAGGAACCACTGGCTGTCTGCATGTTTCCAGATACCTGCTCCTAAGTGTTAACAGGAACCACTGACTGTCTGCGTGTTTCCAGATACCTGCTGCTAAGTGTTAACAGGAACCACTGACTGTCTGCATGTTTCCAGATACCTGCTGCTAAGTGTTAACAGGAACCACTGACTGTCTGCATGTTTCCAGATACCTGCTGCTAAGTGTTAACAGGAACCACTGACTGTCTGCATGTTTCCAGATACCTGCTGCTCAGTGTTAACAGGAACCACTGACTGTCTGCATGTTTCCAGATACTTGCTGCTAAGTGTTAACAGGAACCACTGACTGTCTGCGTGTTTCCAGATACCTGCTGCTAAGTGTTAACAGGAACCACTGACTGCCTGCATGTTTCCAGATACCTGCTGCTAAGTGTTAACAGGAACCACTGGCTGTCTGCATGTTTCCAGATACCTGCTGCTAAGTGTTAACATGAACCACTGACTGTCTGCATGTTTCCAGATAACTGCTGCTAAGTGTTAACAGGAACCACTGGCTGTCTGCATGTTTCCAGATACCTGCTCCTAAGTGTTAACAGGAACCACTGACTGTCTGCGTGTTTCCAGATACCTGCTGCTAAGTGTTAACAGGAACCACTGACTGTCTGCATGTTTCCAGATACCTGCTGCTAAGTGTTAACAGGAACCACTGACTGTCTGCATGTTTCCAGATAACTGCTGCTAAGTGTTAACAGGAACCACTGGCTGTCTGCATGTTTCCAGATACCTGCTCCTAAGTGTTAACAGGAACCACTGACTGTCTGCGTGTTTCCAGATACCTGCTGCTAAGTGTTAACAGGAACCACTGACTGTCTGCAAGTTTCCAGATACCTGCTGCTAAGTGTTAACAGGAACCACTGACTGTCTGCATGTTTCCAGATACCTGCTGCTAAGTGTTAACAGGAACCACTGACTGTCTGCGTGTTTCCAGATACCTGCTGCTAAGTGTTAACAGGAACCACTGACTGTCTGCGTGTTTCCAGATACCTGCTGCTAAGTGTTAACAGGAACCACTGACTGTCTGCATGTTTCCAGATACCTGCTGCTAAGTGTTAACAGGAACCACTGGCTGTCTGCATGTTTCCAGATACCTGCTGCTAAGTGTTAACATGAACCACTGACTGTCTGCATGTTTCCAGATAACTGCTGCTAAGTGTTAACAGAAACCACTGGCTGTCTGCATGTTTCCAGATACCTGCTGCTAAGTGTTAACAGGAACCACTGACTGTCTGCATGTTTCCAGATACCTGCTGCTAAGTGTTAACAGGAACCACTGACTGTCTGCTTGTTTCCAGATACCTGCTGCTAAGTGTTAACAGGAACCACTGGCTGTCTGCATGTTTCCAGATACCTGCTGCTAAGTGTTAACAGGAACCACTGGCTGTCTGCATGTTTCCAGATACCTGCTGCTAAGTGTTAACAGGAACCACTGACTGTCTGCATGTTTCCAGATACCTGCTGCTAAGTGTTAACAGGAACCACTGACTGTCTGCATGTTTCCAGACACCTGCTGCTAAGTGTTAACAGGAACCACTGACTGTCTGCATGTTTCCAGATACCTGCTGCTAAGTGTTAACAGGAACCACTGGCTGTCTGCATGTTTCCAGATACCTGCTGCTAAGTGTTAACAGGAACCACTGACTGTCTGCATGTTTCCAGATACCTGCTGCTAAGTGTTAACAGGAACCACTGACTGTCTGCATGTTTCCTTATACCTGCTGCTAAGTGTTAACAGGATATCTCATCCTAAATAAAGTTCTGAAAGTGTTCAGACCCTTTGACATGTTGTTATGATATACAGCCCTATTCTAAAATTGATTTAAAAAAATAATACAAACAATTAATCAATCTACACACAATTTCCCATAATGACAAAGCGAAAACAGGTTTTGGGAACTTTTTGCAAATATATAAAAAAATCTTCTTGTAGCTGACCACCCGGCCAAACTGAGCAATCGGGGGAGAAGGGCCTTGTTCAGGGAGGTGACCAAGAACCTGATTGTCACTCTGACAGAGCTCCAGAGTTCCTCTGTGAAGATGGGAGAACCTTCCAGAAGGACAATCATCTCTGTAGCACTCCACCAATCAGGCCTTTATGGTAAAGTGGCCAGATGGAAGCCGCTCCTCAGTAAAAGGCACATGTAGTTTGCCAAAAGGCACTTAATGGACTCTCAGACAATGAGAAACAAGATTCTCTGGTCTGATGAAGCAAAGATTGAACTATTTTGCCTGATTGCCACCTGTCACGTCTGGACAAAACCTGGCACCATGCCTACATGTGGCATCATCATGCTGTAGGGATGTTTTTCAGTGGCAGGGATTGGGAGACTAGTCAGGATCGAGGGAAAAATGAACGGAGCAAAGTACCTGAGAGATCCTTGATGAAAACCTGCTCCAGGACCTCAGACAGGGGCAAAGGTTCACCTTCCAATAGGACAATGACACACAGCCAAGACAATGCAGGAGTGGCTTAGGGACAAGTCTCTGAATGCCTTTGTGTGGCCAAGGCAGAGCCTGGAATTGAACTAGATTGAACATCTCTGGAGAGACCTGATAATAGCTGTGCAGTGACACTCCCCATCTAACCTGACTGAGGTTGAGAGGATCTGCAGAGAAGAATGGGAGAAACTCCCCAAATACAGGTGTGCCAAGTTTATAGCGTCAAACCCAAGAAGTCTCAAGGTGCACCAACAAAGCGCTAAGTTTTTAAAACCCTGTTTTTGCTTTGTCTTCATGGGTTATAGCGTGTAGATTGATGACGAAAAATCAACAACAATTTTTATAAAGCTGTAATGTAACAATGTTGAAAAAGCCAATAGTCTGAAGACATTCTGAATGCACTGTATGTCGACTAGGTGGGACTCATATGACTAAAGAGGCGTCATGTACAGTTATATTAATATACACGAGAGTAAGAGTCAAATGTCTCTTTTCTCAGTACTTATGATCAATGTTCTACTCCAAGACACTTTGTGGATACAGGCCAAGGTATTCAACAAGAGGTACTCAATAAAAAGCTTCAACTCCGTATTTATGAAAGACAGAGGAAAGAAAACATAAAATATACCGTTTCCCCTCTATTTCATTGTCAACTCCGACCTTCCACACTGCCCCCCTTTAAAGAAAAGAGAGGTGTAGCTGTTTTGGCTACAGAGTTTAGGTCTGAGAAATATAGAAATCTTTACTGTGGGGTCCGTCCTAAATTACACACTATTCCCTATAGTATGTAGTGCACTACGTTTGACCAGGGCCTGTAGAAAGTTGTCTAAATGTAGAACACTATATAGGATTTCCATGTACCTTCTTCACCTTCTTCATCCTCCTCCCTTCCCTCCTTCCTTCTCTCCTTCCATTCCCTCATCCTCCTCCCTTCCCTCCTTCCTTCTCTCCTTCCATTCCCTCATTCTCCTCCCTTCCCTCCTTCCTTCTCTCCTTCCATTCCCTCATCCTCCTCCCTTCCCTCCTTCCTTCTCTCCTTCCATTCCCTCATCCTCCTCCCTTCCCTCCTTCCTCTCTCTCTCTCTCTCTCTCACCCCTTTCCCTATTCCTCCTTCCTCTCCCTCATCCTCCTTTCTTTCCCTCATCCTCCTTCCTTTCCCTCATCCTCCTTCCTCATCCCCCTTCCTCATCTTCCTTAATTTCCCTCATCATCCTTCTCTCCCCCTCATCCTTCTTTCTTTCCTTTCCTCATCCACCTTCCTTTCCCTCAACCTCCTTCCTCTCCCTCATCCTCCTTATTTTCCCTCATTCTCCTTCTCTCCTCCTGATCCGACTTACTTTCCTTCATCCTCCTTCGTTCTCTAGAGTAACCAAACATATCCTAACCTAACACCATCCCACCCCCTCTCCCTTCCTCCATCTTCTTCCCTTTCATCCTGGCTTCTAACCTTCCATCCATCGCTCCAGAGTGAGCAGATGTCTATAAGGATGAAGGGTTCGCAGTGCGAGAGTTACTTGTGTGCGTGGTGTGTGTGTGGTGTGTTTAAGAGTCAGTGAGAGGCTGCATTGAGCCCTGAGGCCCGGAGCCTGCCTGAAGCAGTTTCTCAATTAGATCCACTGGGGAGACTAACCTAGGGAAACAGGTGAAGGACTCACACACACACACACACACACACACACACATACACACACACACACACACACACACACACACACACACACACACACACACACACACACACACACACACACACACGCGCGCGCGTGTGCGCACGTACCGTCTATGACTGACTAGATCAACCTTTCTGTCTACACTGGGGGCAGAGGGCTTCTGAAGAGACACACAAACACACGTAGCTTCAGCCTGATCTATGTGCTGTCTAGGACTGACTAGATCAACCTTACTGTCTACACAGAGAACACAGAGCCCTTCTGAAGACACACACACACACCTGGAATATGTGGAGCCAATACACACTGACATTTTCCATCTGTGTCCGACTAGTGAAACGTTAGCCTTTACCCAAGGGGCACGGAGAGCTCACACACAGGTCGGTCAGGAATCATCAACTATATAGATTCAGCCATAGGCTGATCTTTCTTGTGGAGATGGTCAAGGGGCCGGAACAAAGTTACAAATCATTTGTAGACTGCATATTGACCGCACGAAGCCTAAACAGAGATAATATTGAACTAAAACAGCACATAGTCATTTCAAACGATGTTTACATGTGTATAACGATCACATGTATCTCTATTATGCCTGAGAATGATTTGTAAGAGATTTACAAATAAAATCACTCGGTGTCCAAATTCGTCACGCGGCCCCCGGTAGGTACTCAAACACACTCACGTGGACTGTCTGCACATGGACACACGCACACTGATCAAATAGGCTGTCTCTGTCTGTTAGTCCACATGGGAGGGAGGGACTGTCTCTGTCTGTTAGTCCACATGGGAGGGAGGGGCTGTCTCTGTCTGTTAGTCCACATGGGAGGGAGGGACTGTCTGTGTCTGTGTCTGTGTGTGTGTGTGTGTGTGTGTGTGTGTGCGTGTGCGTGTGCGTGTGTGTGTGCACGGGCACGTGCGTGCGTGTGTGTGTGTGTGTGTGTGTGTGTGGCTTTGAGAGGGAATGAGTGGGTTTACCTTAATTAGCCTGGGGAAGCAGAGAGCCGTTCAAATTATTTAGTGGATTTAAACAGTGCTGTGTGTGACCACTCTTCTAGATTTAGAACACCATTCCAATCTACTGGTCATACATGGATAGAAGAATGTCTCAAAGGCTCTAACTAAAATGGTGTCCCTTCTAAAAGAGGTCCTAGCTCTCTAGACAGGTCTACCCGGCTCTGGCAGAGAGATGTGAGACAGATGTGTATGTAAATATCTAGTTAGCATATTTCTATATTTAGACCAATCAAACACAGACTGTGTGGATATTATAATTTCCAAGGGCCTTATTCTAACTCCTATGGACAATGGCTGGTGAGCATGACTGAATGAGATCCAAGAGGACAGAGATGGTGATCAGCTGTTCCAGATCTAGAGAGGTACGACTCGCTCCAAATCAGTGTGCATTATATACGTACGTCATCAACGAAGACCTTCTAGAAACACATTCCCCTGCACGCAACTCTCTACAGACAGTCATTTCCATTTAGGAAACGGGAAGGAAAAACAAAGCAAGGATGATGGGAGGAGGGGGGGGGGGGGGGGATGATAATAAATTAAGAAAAGAGAGAGAGAGAAAAGGAGGTAAGACGAGCCAATCCTCTCAAGCTGGATTTGGGGACAGATTTATGTTTTAGCTTGGGAAAATCAGGGTGTATAAATTATGCTAATCTCTTCAGAGAACATGGAAGAGATGTGATCCAAACAAGGCATTTTTTTATGGAGTGGAGCGAAGAGGAGAGAAGTGGAGAGAGACTTAAAACAGGAGGCATTTTAAGAGGATCGGAATAATGTCATTTTGGAAAGTAACTCCCGCTCGTATGCACGCACACGCACGCATGCACGCACGCACGCACGCACACACACACACACACACACACACACACACAGGCCCACACACACACATGCACACACACACAGGCCCACACACACACACACACACAAATACTCACATGCACGAACGCACTCGCACAGATAAGAGAGGAGTCGACATCGTCAACACCTGATTAAGACTCTGCAGGAGCGAGGAAGAGGAGCTAGCGAAACAGATGGATGAGGAGGAGGAAGAGAAAAGGGAAATCAGTGAAGCATTCTGGAAATCCCTTAGATCCACAGAATGTGGCACGACAACTCTGAAAGACGATAGAGAGAATTGAGCGTTGCCAGAACGTTCTACAGACATGACAACTGCATGTTGAAGATTCTGAAATAGAATTTACAATGTTGCCAGAACGTTCTACAGACATGACAACTGCTCCTAACAACAAAACACTTTTTTTCAACGCGATAGTTTTGATAAATTCACCTCTGAAGGTGAAAGGTGTACTTACATTCTCAAATCTTGCTCTGATTTATCATCCATTACTCTAGATCACCTTTATTACAGTCACCTTTATTATAGTCACCTTTATTATAGTCACCTTTATTACAGTCACCTTTATTATAGTCACCTTTATTATAGTCACCTTTATTATAGTTACCTTTATTACAGTCACCTTTATAATAGTCACCTTTATTATAGTCACCTTTATTACAGTCACCTTTATTATAGTCACCTTTATTACAGTCACCTTTATTATAGTTACCTTTATTACAGTCACCTTTATTATAGTCACCTTTATTACAGTCACCTTTATTATAGTTACCTTTATTACAGTCACCTTTATAATAGTCACCTATATTATAGTTACCTTTATTATAGTCACCTTTATTACAGTCACCTTTATTATAGTTACCTTTATTACAGTCACCTTTATAATAGTCACCTTTATTATAGTCACCTTTATTACAGTCACCTTTATTATAGTTACCTTTCTTACAGTCACCTTTATAATAGTCACCTTTATTATAGTTACCTTTATTACAGTCACCTTTATTATAGTTACCTTTATTACAGTCACCTTTATAATAGTCACCTTTATTATAGTCACCTTTATTACAGTCACCTTTATTATAGTTACCTTTCTTACAGTCACCTTTATAATAGTCACCTTTATTATAGTTACCTTTATTACAGTCACCTTTATTATAGTTACCTTTATTACAGTCACCTTTATAATAGTCACCTTTATTATAGTCACCTTTATTACAGTCACCTTTATAATAGTCACCTTTATTACAGTCACCTTTATTACAGTCACCTTTATTATGGTCACCTTTATTACAGTCACCTTTATTACAGTCACCTTTATAATAGTCACCTTTATAATAGTCAACCTTTTTCCGACAAGTACATTTAAACACACTCAGAAGTGTCCTTGGTGATATGGTGCTGCTGGTGATAGACACCATTTAGAGACTGAATACAGACAGATGAATGTACACAGAGTTTACATGATGTACAAACTAGATGGAACGAACATGGAGAGTTAGTAGAACAGGGCTCCATGCCCAGGAGACTGTGTTTGCTAATGGAGGTTAGCAGAGGTAAAGGTCAACATACAACGGATGGGACTTAACTCTCCAAAATCAGCCTGCTTTCTAATATTGACATATTGTCATTAACAGACATCCGCTCGCCCACCCGTCAACTTTCAGAGGTCCTCTTCTGTTTATCTCCAGTTCATTTCAATAATCCAGTTCAATTTAAACGACTTGACTTTATTCATTAATAACTCAAAGTAAATAACTTGCCTCCCCAGTTCGTTGTGTTTGTTTGTGTGCGTGTGTGTTTGTGTGTGTATAGGTGTGTGTGTGTGTGTGTGTGTGTGTGTGTACATTATCATTGTTATTGCAACACTAGCGACCTCAATTAAATTTAGAGGCTGTTTTTCCATGAGCTTTAAACTGCTGAGGACCTCCTCCCACAGGGCTTAATCCTACAACCCACAATGGACCCACAACACACAAAAACACACACACACACACACACACACGCACGCACACACACGCACGCACACACACGCACGCACACACACACACACACACACACACACACACACACACACACACACACACACACACACACACACACACACACACACATACTTCCTCATCCGATGAAAGTCAGGCATTATAGGGGGGGTGGTTCACTAACCTAATGTCATTGTTTTTCTCTCTCCTACTGAGACGTGTGGTCTCCATCAGGTCATTATAGGACGATGAGGCCGTACCAAACTGGAATGATAGTGTCTACACTCTAATCCTATATCTATAGCCTGGGGCCTTGTTCTGTACTTGATAGAGGGCTAGAGCCTTTAACAAGAAACCCCATGGACCCTGGTCTAAAGTAGTGTATTATATAGGGAATAGGATGGTAGGACCCTGGTCTAAAGTAGTGCATTATATAGGGAATAGGACGGTAGGACCCTGGTCTAAGTAGTGTATTATATAGGGAATAGGACGGTAGGACCCTGGTCTAAGTAGTGTATTATATAGGGAATAGGATGGTAGGACCCTGGTCTAAAGTAGTGCATTATATAGGGAATAGGATTGTAGGACCCTGGTCTAAAGTAGTGCATTATATAGGGAATAGGATGGTAGGACCCTGGTCTAAAGTGTGTATTATATAGGGAATAGGATGGTAGGACCCTGGTCTAAAGTAGTGCATTATATAGGGAATAGGATGGTAGGACCCTGGTCTAAAGTAGTGTATTATATAGGGAATAGGATTGTAGGACCCTGGTCTAAAGTAGTGTTTTATATAGGGAATAGGAATGTAGGACCCTGGTCTAAAGTAGTGTATTATATAGGGAATAGGATGGTAGGACCCTGGTCTAAAGTAGTGTATTATATAGGGAATAGGACGGTGGGACCCTGGTCTAAAGTAGTGTATTATATAGGGAATAGGATGATAGGACCCTGTTCTAAAGTAGTGCTTACAGAGCGTTTGGAAAGTATTCACACCCCTTGAATTTTTCCACATTTTGTTACGTTACAGCCTTATTCCAAAATGGATTCATAAAAATATGGGTCTTATCAATCTACACAGAATACCCCATAATTACATCACAATACCCCATAATGACATCACAATAACCCATAATGATGAAACTACCCCACAACACCCCATAATTATGAATCTACCCCATGACACCCCATAATGATGAATCTACCTCATAACACCCCCTAATGATGAATCTACCTCATAACACCCCATAATGACATCACAATACCCCATAATGATGAATCTACCCCATAACACCCCATAATGATGAATCTACCTCATAACACCCCATAATGATGAATCTACCCCATTATGATGAATCTACCCCAGAATGATGAATCTACCCCATAATGATGAATCTACCCCATAACACCCCATAATGATGAATCTACCCCATAACACCCCAAAATGATGAATCTACCCCATAATAATGAATCTACCCCATAACACCCCATAATGATGAATCTACCTCATAACACCTTATAATGATGAATCTACCCCATAACACCCCATAATGATGAATCTACCCCATAACACCCCATAATGATGAATCTACCTCACAACACCCCATAATGATGAATCTACCCCATAACACCCTATAATGATGAATCTACCCCACAACACCCCATAATGATGAATCTACCCCATAACACCCCATGATGATGAATCTAACCCATAATGATGAATCTACCTCATAACACCCCATGATGATGAATCTACCCCATAACACCCCATAATGATGAATCTACCCCATAACACCCCATAATGATGAATGTACCTCATAACACCCCATAATGATGAATTCACACCATAATGATGAATCTACCCCATAACACCACATAGTGATAAATCTACCCCATAATGATGAATCTACCCAAATAATGATGAATATACCCCATAACACCCCATAATGATGAATCTACCCCATAACATCCCATAATGATGAATGTACCTCATAACACCCCATGATGATGAATCTACCCCATAATACCCCCATAATGATGAATCTACCCCATAATGATGAATCTACCTCATACCACCCCATAATGATGAATCTACCCCATAACACCCCATAATGATGAATCTAACCCATAACACCCCATAATGATGAATCTACCCCATAACACCCCATAATGATGAATCTACCCCGTAATGATTAATCTACCCCATAACACCCCATAAGGATGAATCTACCCCATAAGGATGAATCTACCCCATAACACCCCATAATGATGAATCTACCCCATAACACCCCAGAAGGATGAATATACCCCACAACACCCCATAATGATGAATCTACCCCATAACACCCCATAATGACATCACAATACCCCATAATGATGAATCTACCCCATAACACCCCATAATGATGAATCTACCCCATAACACCCCATAATGATGAAGCTACCTCATAACACCCCATAATGATGAATCTACCTCATAACACCCCATAATGACATCACAATACCCCATAATGACATCACAATACCCCATAATGATGAATCTACCCCATAACACCCCATAAGGATGAATCTACCCCATAACACCCCATAATGATGAATCTACCCCATAACACCCCATAATCATGAATCTACCCCATAACACCCCATAAGGATGAATCTACCCCACAACACCCCATAATGATTAATCTACCCCATAATGATGAATCTAACCCATAATGATGAATCTACCCCATAATATTCATAATGACAATAATAATATTAATAATAATAATAATAACAATAATAATATTCGTAATGATGAAACAAAAACAGGCTTTTACACAGTTTTGCAACTTTATGATTTAAAAAAAAACAGAAACAACTCATTTACATAAGTATTTAGTCCTTTTGCTCTGAGACTCGATATTGAACTCAGTTTCCATTGAGCATCCTTGAGATGTTTAATCAACTTGTTTTGAGTCCAACTGTGGTTAATTCAATTGATTGGACATCATTTGGAAAGGCGCACACCTGTTTATGTAAGGTCTCACAGTTGACAGTGCATGTCGGAGCAATAATCAAGCTATGAGTTCGAAGGAATTATCCTTTGAGCTCCGAGACAGGAATGTGTTAAAAGGCACAGAGCTGTCAGCCTCCTGGGTGGCACAGTGGTCTATGGTACTGCAACGCAGTGGTAGCTGTGCCAACCAGAGAATCTGGTTTCGAGCCCAGGCTCTGTCGCAGCCGGCCGCGACTGGGAGGCCCATGGGGAGGTGCACAATAGGCCCAGCATCGTCCGGGTTAGGGAGGGTTTGGCCGGTGAGGATATCTTTGTCTCATCGTGCACTAGCGACTCCTGTGGCGGGCAGGGCGCAGTGCATGCTCACCAGGTCGCCAGGTGTATGGTATTTCCTCTGACACATTGGTGCGGCTGGCTTCCTTGTACCAAAACATTTCTGCAGCATTGAAGGTCCACAAGAACACAGTGGCCCCCATCATTCTTAAATGGAAGAAGTTTGGAAACACCAAGACTCTTCTTAGAGCTGACCACCTGGCCAAACTGAGCAATCGGGGGAGAAGGGCCTAGGTCAGGGAAGTGACCAAGAACCAATGGTCACTCTGACAGAGCTCCAGAGTTCCTCTGTGGAGATTGGAGAACCTTCCAGAAGGACAATCATCTCTGCAGCACTCTACCAATCAGGCCTTTATGGTAGAGTGGCCAGAGGGAAGCAACTCCTCAGTAAAAGGCACATGACAGCCAATTCTGAGTTTGTCAAGAGACACCTAAAGGTCTCCCAGACCATGAGAAACAAGATTCTCTGGTCTGATGAAACCAAGATTCAACTCTTTGACTGAATTCCAAAGGTCACGTCTGGACAAACCCTGGCACCATCCCTACTTTGAAGCATGGTGGTGGCAGCATCCTGCTGTGGGAAGGTTTTTCAGTGGCAGGGATTAGGAGACTAGTCAGGGTCGAGGGAAAGATGAACGGAGCCAAGTACCTGAGAGATCCTTGATGAAAACCTGCTCCAGGACCTCAGAATGGGGGCAAAGCTTCACCTTCCAACAGGACAACGACACTAAGCACACAGCCAAGACAATGCAGGAGTGGCTTCGTGACAATTCTCTGAATGTCTTTGAGTGGCCCATCCAGAGCCTGGAATTGAACCTGATCAAACATCTCTGGAGAGACCTGACAATAGATGTGCAGCGATGCTCCCCATCCAACCTGGCTGAGGTTGAGAGGATCTGCAGAGAGGAATGGGAGAAACTCCCCATCCAACCTGGCTGAGGTTGAGAGGATCTGCAGAGAGGAATGGGAGAAACTCCCCATCCAACCTGGCTGAGGTTGAGAGGATCGACAGAGAAGAATGGGAGAAACTCCCCATCCAACCTGGCTGAGGTTGAGAGGATCTGCAGAGAGGAATGGGAGAAACTCCCCATCCAACCTGGCTGAGGTTGAGAGGATCTGCAGAGAAGAATGGGAGAAACTCCCCATCCAACCTGGCTGAGGTTGAGAGGATCTGCAGAGAAGAATGGGAGAAACTCCCCATCCAACCTGGCTGAGGTTGAGAGGATCTGCAGAGAAGAATGGGAGAAACTCCCCATCCAACCTGGCTGAGGTTGAGAGGATCTGCAGAGAAGAATGGGAGAAACTCCCCATCTAACCTGACTGAGGTTGAGAGGATCTACAGAGAAGAATGGGAGAAACTCCCCATCCAACCCGGCTGAGGTTGAGAGGATCTGCAGAGAAGAATGGGAGAAACTCCCCAAAAACAGGTGTGCCAAGCTTGTAGCGTCATACCCAGGAAGACTGGAGGCTGTAATGGCTGCCAAAGGTGCTTCAACAAAGTACTTAGTAAATGGTCTGAATACTTATGTACTTGTGATATTTCAGTTTTTTTATATTTAATACTTTTGCAAAAAAAAAATTGAAAAAACTATTTTTAATTGGTCATTGTAGGATATTGTGAGTAGATTGATGAGGGCCAAAAAATATATATATATTTTATATTTACATTTTATAATAAGGCTGTAACATAATGTGGAAAAAGTCAAGGTGTCTGAATACTTTCCGAACAGGAATAGAGTGCCATAGGGCCTGGTCTAACGTAGTGCATTATATAGGGGACGTGGTGTTGTTTGGGATGCAGGCTGTGTCTGGTTAAATGTTTACTGCATTCAGTAACTTTCTATTCCAAACATCTTATCAAAGAAGATTAAAGGCTTTAGTGTGGACACTCTATCTATTGTTATGTGATGTTCATAGTACTATCTTCCACTCTGTTAATGTGTAAAGACGACCAGGATTGGTAGCCTAGATTGCTATCAAAATATCTCGCGTAGAAAATCATCCGGATATTTCTAATATGAAAAGCATAGCTTAAGAGCCTTTGCCCACTGGCGTTATGTGGTACATCTTAATGTGAGCGTTACAACTGTCAATCCTAATATCATAAATGGTGGTGTTTCTGGCGTACAGCAGCTTTCTAGTAACAACCAGACAGGATAACAACATGGTTGAAAGGGGCAAAACACACTTTAGGACTGTAACACTAAGGGTGCGTTACAAATGGAACCCTATTCCCTACATAGTGCATACCTAACACTAGGGATATAGGCAACAGTAGTGCACTACGTAGGGATAGGATGCAACTTGGGATGCATTCTAAGTCTTACTGTAATAACATAACTCCTTTGACTCTAGGTTCAGATGGACTGATCCTCTCTGATCCCACTGTTCCTTCTGTACTACATTTGTGTGAACACTGCTTGTGTTTGCGTTGTGCGTATGTGTAATGTCTCCACGTTCCTGGGAATATAATGTAAAAGCCTTCTCTGGATTAGACACCCCCCTCCCACCACACACACACACACACACACACACACACACACACACACACACACACACACACACACACACACACACACACACACAGGAGAACAAAACAATTGGACTGAATGATGTGACGATGTTCACAACAGCGGATTAACTTCCAAGATTAAAACGATACCTCTCCTCCTTTATGTTAATCTCTCTCTCCCTCTCTCTCTCTCTCTCTCTCTCTCTCTCTCTCTCTCTCTCTCTCTCTCTCTCTCTCTCTCTCTCTCTCGTCTGATTAAATTGATAAGTAGTGTTTTGTTTTGTCTCTGGATATATTTGACCTTATCCTTGTCTTTTTCTCGCCCTGCATTTTGTGAAGTCCACCATTCCAATATTGTTGATGCAGTACAACCTGGCAACAAGACAAAAAGGTACTTTTTTGTCAAATCAAATGAAAATCAAATCAAATTCTGTTTATCACATTCTCCAAATACAACTGGGGTTAACTGACAGTGAAAATAACCTTTTCCAACGATAAAAAATGAAATAGTAATTAACACAAGAGGAATAAAATAAAGTACACAAGAATGGAGCTGTGTACAGGAAGTAACAGTACCAGATCAATGTGGAGCTACATACAGGAAGTAAGCGTACCAGATAAATGTGGAGCTATATACAGTGTCGTGTCTTTGGCTATGCCGGATTAAGTGATATGACATGATATTCTATAAAATAATTTATCTGTAATTAATAAAGCCTGATTAGGCTAATCAGGTAAATGTAAGTAACTAGAAAGCCAGGGCACCACGAAATAATGTTTATAGAGCTGTTATCTTCTGAATACACTCTTAAATACCTAGTAATCTTTTACATCAGTAGCAGTCTTCACAAACCCTGGCTAACAAGTTGAATCAGCAATACATAATTTGGTTTAATTATTTATTTACTAAATACCTAAATATTCACACAGAATTACTTCTACACAGAATGGATCATACATTGATTACAAATGATGTCATAAAGGAAAACATCCCCAGCGGACGGAACAGATATGACGGCTGGTTACACAAAGACAGGGGGGTTGGGGTTTTAATGAAAGAGTGGAAAGACTGAGGAAAAAAAAGGTTTTGTGTCTCTATCGGGCAACTATGCTATCGTAAATACAGTATCTTATGCATTCAAAATAACCGCCCATTTGAAAAAGGAAAATTAAAAAAAAATGTACTCTGAGCTGCGCTTCGGTAGATTGGTCGTAGATAGAAGACGGGGTGTTCCAGCATGGTTCTCTGGTCCTCTGAAGACTGTCTAGTGGTGAACTGGAGCGTGGTAGAATGGGTAATCTGTCCTTCCTCTCCTAGCCCACGTTTAGCGTGTGGAGAGGGTATCACTTCTTTAGTGAATAAGAGTTAAAAGTTCATACCAAGTTGCCATACTTTTAAGCTCATGCTATATTCTGGCTGGTATTGTCGAAATTCATTATTTTGGCGTGTTGATCGTCATCTTCACGTTGAAATGTGATGCTAATTTCGTTAGGTTCTTGTCGTTCAACCAGAGCTTACGCAGAGGTTGGCTTAGTTCTGTAGGTGACCTTTCTCCTTTCAACATGGGAACCGCAAGTACCGGATCAATGTGGAGCCATGAAGAGGGAGACCAGATCAATGTGGTGCTATATACAGGAAGTGCCCATACCAGATCAATGTGGAGCTACATACAGGAGGTGCCAGTACCAGATCAATGTGGAGCCATGAACAGTGAGACCAGATCAATGTGGAGCTATATACAGGAAGTGCCCATACCAGATCAATGTGGAGCTACATACAGGAGGTGCCAGTACCAGATCAATGTGGAGCCATGAACAGTGAGACCAGATCAATGTGGAGCTACATACAGGAAGTACCACTACCAGATCAATATGGAGCTACATACAGGAAGTACCAGTACCAGATCAATGTCGAGCTACATACAGGAAGTACCAGATCAATGTGGAGCTACATACAGGAAGTGCCAGTACCAGATCAATGTGGAGCTACAGTGGTTCCTCCTTTAAAAGGTGTGAGCTTGCACCAGCGCCACGGCGTCATTGCTCCAGACCACCACAAGGGAGAGTTAGAGCACTCATTATGCATTCGGGTCCCAAGGTCTTTTTATTACCAATCATATCGAGTGGTTCCAATAACTAATTTTGATGCGAGCCACCCTTGCCTTGGTGGAGTTCTTCATCAAAGATGGCTGACAAAACATTACGTTGGACATTACAGTAAGTTGTTATGACGTCATAATGAGTCAAGCAAAAAATATACAATTGATAGGAATATCTTAGTTCATGTAGAGACAAATGTTTGTGCATATTTTTTTTCATGAAGTTAATTCACGAAAATTGCAATTTTGCTAGTTATTTGACTAGCTAACATTAGCCAGCTAGCTAGTGTTAGCAGAAATAATTTGTAATTCGTGTTTTTTAATGTTTTAGGGACTCCTGAGGAAACCAGCAAACCAGGCTGTTGTCTTGTGAAAGGAGCCTTGCCTGTGTGGAGTTGTAAAGCATCTCGCTAGCTAAAGCATTAAACTGCAAATCCAATATACAACTGTATAAGCTTGCCTTGCAATGCTGCGGAAGTAACATAGTTGGCTAACTATTTTGTGTAGTGGAGGATAAAAATAACTGTATGCCTATGGATGTGTAGCTAGCTACAGTATGTAGCTGATCTGTGTATGGACCCTAAAACGTTTGGTATGAACATTAGTTCAGAACCTATCTATGAACCTCAGCTATCATAGTTGTTGTATCAACTTCAAGTCTGAATGGCATTAATGAAGCCTATGGATAAATTAGAATATAATAACTGTATTGTGCAAAGGATGCAAGTCCTATATACACATATACTGTAGGTATTACCATGCATGAGATTCCCACATTGTAGCCTGTACGTTGAATATATTCTCAGATCATGTACTCTTCCTTGACAAATAAAGGTGCGGTTCAGGTATGAATCTCTGAGACAATATTTTTCAGTCATATCAAACTCCATTATTTGAATGATGCTGTGTCTGCATGTATGTATTACAATTATACACTTCAACAGTGTTAACCACTCCTGCTTCTTGGACATCAATGATTACACATTGTAACTATGCAATAGACTAGAAACATGATTGATTTGTACTTCATATATACAGAAGAAGAAAAACTACGCTTTATTAATCTGAGGACACAGGATAGTATTTCAATGAGATACTTCATTTCAACCAGTGGAGAATGTGAAACGCTATATTGAGAGAAGTTCATTGTCCAGGTGTTGCAAATAAGTAAATGCATTATAATTATGATAATTGTAACATTATAAATACATGTTCAATCTGTACTTCAATGCACATATGGCGTGCATTATAAAACGAGGAAGAAAGACGAGGTGGGGAGAGAGGTGTAGAAGTCAGAAAGACGAGGTGGGGAGAGAGGTGTAGAAGTCAGAAAGACGAGGTGGGGAGAGAGGTGTAGAAGTCAGAAAGACGAGGTGGGGAGAGAGGTGTAGAAGTCAGAAAGACGAGGTGGGGAGAGAGGTGTAGAAGTCAGAAAGACGAGGTGGGGAGAGAGGTGTAGAAGTCAGAAAGACGAGGTGGGGAGAGAGGTGTAGAAGTCAGAAAGACGAGGTGGGGAGAGAGGTGTAGAAGACAGAAAGACGAGGTGGGGAGAGAGGTGTAGAAGACAGAAAGACGAGGTGGGGAGAGAGGTGTAGAAGTCAGAAAGACGAGGTGGGGAGAGAGGTGTAGAAGTCAGAAAGACGAGGTGGGGAGAGAGGTGTAGAAGTCAGAAAGACGAGGTGGGGAGAGAGGTGTAGAAGTCAGAAAGACGAGGTGGGGAGAGAGGTGTAGAAGACAGAAAGACGAGGTGGGGAGAGAGGTGTAGAAGTCAGAAAGACGAGGTGGGGAGAGAGGTGTAGAAGTCAGAAAGACGAGGTGGGGAGAGAGGTGTAGAAGACAGAAAGACGAGGTGGGGAGAGAGGTGTAGAAGACAGAAAGGGAAAGAGGTAGGAACAGCGGTAGACAGCATGTGATTCATGAATTACAGTACTACCCTAACTTTCTCTCAGTTCATCATAATTGTGGTGTCTCCTAACCAGCCTTGGGCCCCCAGTTGGCCCGACGATTATCTTAAGAGCGGGTGAGGTGGCGATGACTGGACTGGCTTCCTCTCTCACATCAAAACATACCTGCTGACGAGAGACAGATGGATTTAGAGAGTGCATGATTAAGCCTTGATTTTTTATTCTAACACAGTCAGTCATCATAATCATCAGGAGGTGAAATGCAAAACTGACCTTGGATCATTAACTCTGGGACTCCTACATCTGTCTGTATTTCAATGTAAAGTATCTCTTTAATAATACTTCCTGTTGACCCGACCTAGTGACCTCTCACCTATGATTATGCTGTGACCTCTGTGTCAACCAGTTCAGATGCGGGAGGGGTTCACCAAAACAGATGATATAACCTAGAGGATTTAGGGAGAAAGGGGAGAGGGATGAGGTGGAGAAGAGAGACTGTTATTGTGTGTGTGTGTTCTCACCTGGTGTCCACACTAAGTGGCAACAGAGTTCTTTATGCTGAAAAACAGACACATGAGGACCAACAATAGAAGATAATGTCAATAGAAGATACTGTATGTGATGCAGACACCTATCGGAGTGTACCTGAAACATTTAAATATAGAGGGCTATGTGTCTCACTACTTGGTAATTGCAAGGCTAATCCCCAGGGAAATCATGACTTGGCAGCAACAGATAGACCAGTGAAAATGGCTGTGTTTATGTGGTAGAAATCTGAAAATTAGCAGCTGACATCTTAAGGGTTTTTTAATTAACGCATGTGAGACAGGTTCCATGTACAACAAGACAGGCAGAGAGGAAGAGAGAAAAATAACACAGAACAGTTGAATTACCTCTGGTTATGGACACTTTTGCCAGCAATAAAGCTTCCGCGGCCTGTTCCTCGGACAGTGAACATCTGACAATATCTACATGTTCGACCCCTTGGTCAGCTTGCTCTCTGAAAGTAAAGAGAACAGCTTATTTTGTAAAGATATGAAAACGACAAGGGAGATATGACCGTTCAGTCTGAAGCATCACATGTCATGTTTAGGATACGTCAATACAGCCCAGTGATGCTAACCTGAGATGACATCATCAATACAGCCCAGTGATGCTAACCTGAGATGACATCATCAATACAGCCCAGTGCTGCTAACCTGAGATGACATCATCAATACAGCCCAGTGCTGCTAACCTGAGATGACATCATCAATACAGCCCAGTGCTGCTAACCTGAGATGACATCATCAATACAGCCCAGTGCTGCTAACCTGAGATGACATCATCAATACAGCCCAGTGCTGCTAACCTGAGATGACATCGTCAATACAGCCCAGTGCTGCTAACCTGAGATGACATCATCAATACAGCCCAGTGCTGCTAACCTGAGATGACATCATCAATACAGCCCAGTGCTGCTAACCTGAGATGACATCATCAATACAGTCCAGTGCTGCTAACCTGAGATGACATCATCAATACAGCCCAGTGCTGCTAACCTGAGATGACATCGTCAATACAGCCCAGTGCTGCTAACCTGAGATGACATCGTCAATACAGCCCAGTGCTGCTAACCTGAGATGACATCGTCAATACAGCCCAGTGCTGCTAACCTGAGATGACATCATCAATACAGCCCAGTGCTGCTAACCTGAGATGACATCATCAATACAGCCCAGTGCTGCTAACCTGAGATGACATCATCAATACAGCCCAGTGCTGCTAACCTGAGATGACATCATCAATACAGCCCAGTGCTGCTAACCTGAGATGACATCATCAATACAGCCCAGTGCTGCTAACCTGAGATGACATCAGTGGGGAAAATACAATGACAATGTATCCCTTTCTATCCCACTTAAAAAAGATGAGAGAGGCCTTTAATTTTCTATTTTTACTTATTTTCCACCATCATTTGCAAATACATTCATTAAAAATCCTACAATGTGATTTTCTGAAAAAAAAATTCTCATTTTGTCTGTCATAGTTGAAGTGTACCTACGATGAAAGTGACAGGCCTCTCTCATCGTTTTAAGTGGGAGAACTTGCACAATTGGTGGCTGACTAAAAACGTTTTTTGCCCCACTGTAAAACAATTTACCTGTGTATAAACACACCTTCATACAAACGTGCTACTGTATGCAGAATTCTTGACGCACAACTGAAGATGCAAGTTGGGAAGGAGGGCTACTAGCTGAACAATAGACTATACAACCTGTATTAAAGAGTTGTCTAATAGCTAGAGGTGAAAACTCCCCCCTCATGTCACAGACCAGATTTGAACTAACGACCAAAGGGTAGCTTGCTACTCAATGTAATATAGTAATGACTTTTCAAATAAGTTACCTTACACGTTATGTTGGCTGACAATTTGTTAGTTACACTGTCCTTAAGAACCACATAGCATATCATTACAGCAGTATGGACCGGTATGTTAGCTAGCTACCTAACGTTAGTGATACATTAAACTTGACAGTATATTATCTATAGGATATCTAACTACCCAACGTTAATTGAATTGATTATTCTCGTCATTCTTAGTTCATCTACATGGTATAGTCGTTGTGCTTTCTCAATGGGCATGCGGGTGCTTTCGTATATAGTCTCTCTGTCTATCTGTAGGCTGGACAATAGAACTAAATTCCCCCAAGGCTGAAAAACGTCTTCAGAACGTTGTCTGAGCTGGAACACTGGCGCGAGCCCATAGCAACTGAATGGAATGGAACGTTCGCAGAGCCTGGTTTGACTGTTGTGATGCTTAGAATTCCAATGACAATGTATCCCTTTCTATTTTACCAATACAATCTGTTCGTCGGACGAAACTGGGGACAAAACAACTTGTGTAGAAAGTTAACATCCGCACCTCGATCGTGTCAAAATGTGCTTATGTCTGCGTGATGAAAAGTAGGGAAAATGTTTCAACTTCTGAGTATTTCTGGTCTAGCGATTGATGACAAACGAGCTCGCAGCCCGGATTTATATAATTACAGAGGAGATTCTCCTGATTAAAATGGTGCCCGAGTAACAGTTTTGCTTCTGTCCCTCTCCTCCCCCCTACCTGTGCTCGAATCATTGACCCTCTGCAGACATAGACAACAGCCACCCTCAAAGCATCAACTACTACTATATATAGGGAGTACCAGATCAATGTGGAGCTGTATACAGGAAGTACCAGTACCAGATCAATGTGGAGTTTTATACAGGGAGTACCAGTACAATATCAATGTGGAGATATATACAGGAAGTACCAGATCAATATGGAGCTATATACAGGAACTACCAGATCAATGTGGAGCTACATACAGAAAGTATCAGATCAATGTGGAGCTATATACAGGTAGTACCAGATCAATGTGGAGCTACATACAGGGAGTACCAGTACCAGATCAATGTGGAGATATATACAGAAAGTATCAGATCAATGTGGAGCTATATACAGGTAGTACCAGATCAATGTGGAGCTACATACAGGGAGTACCAGTACCAGATCAATGTGGAGATATATACAGGAAGTACCAGATCAATATGGAGCTATATACAGGAACTACCAGATCAATGTGGAGCTATATACAGGAAGTACCAGTACCAGATCAATGTGGCGCTATATACAGGAAGTACCAGATCAATGTGGAGCTATATACAGGTAGTACCAGATCAATGGGGAGCTACATACAGGAAGTACCAGATCAATGTGGAGCTATATACAGGAAGTACGAGATCAATGTGGAGCTTTATACAGGTAGTACTAGATCAATGTGGAGCTATATACAGGAAGTACCAGTACCATATCAATGTGGAGCTATTTACAGGGAGTACCAGTACCATATCAATGTGGAGCTATATACAGGGAGTACCATTGCCAGATAATTGTGGAGCTGTATACAGGAAGTACCAGATCAATGTGGAGCTATATACAGGAAGTACCAGTACAAGATCAATGTGGAACTATATACAGGGAGTACCATATCAATGTGGAGCTATATACAGTAAGTACCAGTACCATATCAATGTGGAGCTATATACAGGGAGTAACCGTACCAGATCAATGTGGAGCTACAGATGAAGTCAGAAGTTTACATACACCTTAGCCAAATACATTTAAACTCAGTTTTTCAGAAGTCCTGACATTTAATCCTAGTAAAAATTCCCTGTCTTAGGTCTGTTAGGATCACCACTTTATTTTAAGAATGTGAAATGTCAGAAAAATAGTAGAGAGAATTATTTATTTCAGCTTTTATTTCTTTCATCACATTCCCAGTGGGTCAGAAGTTTACATACACTCAATTGGTATTTGGTAGCATTGCCTTTAAATTGTTTAACCTGGGTCAAACGTTTCAGGTAGCCTTCCACAAGCTTCGCACAATAAGTTGGGTGAATTTTGGCCCATTCCTCCTGAACGTGGTACCTTCAGGAATTTGGAAATTGCTCCCAGGGATGAACCAGACTTGTGGAGGTCTGCACTTTTTTTTCTGAGGTCTTGGCTGATTTCTTTTGATTTTTCCATGATGTCAAGCAAAGAGGCACTGGATTTGAAGGAAGGCCTTGAAATCCATATCCACAGGTACAATTCCAATTGACTCAAAAGATGTCAATTAGCCTATCAGAGGCTTCTAAAGCCATGACATCATTTTCTGAACTTTCCAAGCTGTTTAAAGGCACAGTCCATTTAGTGTATGTAAACTTCTGACCCACTGGAACTGTACTACAGTGAATACAGTGTAAACTAGTTTTAATGACTCCAACCTAAGTGTATGTAAACTAGTTTTAATGACTCCAACCTAAGTGTATGTAAACTAGTTTTAATGACTCCAACCTAAGTGAATGTAAACTAGTTTTAATGACTCCAACCTAAGTGTATGTAAACTAGTTTTAATGACTCCAAGCTAAGTGTATGTAAACTAGTTTTAATGACTCCAACCTAAATGAATGTAAACTAGTTTTAATGACTCCAACCTAAGTGAATGTAAACTAGTTTTAATGACTCCAACCTAAGTGAATGTAAACTAGTTTTAATGACTCCAACCTAAGTGTATGTAAACTAGTTTTAACGACTCCAACCTAAGTGAATGTAAACTAGTTTTAATGACTCCAACCTAAGTGAATGTAAACTAGTTTTAATGACTCCAACCAAAGTGTATGTAAACTTCCGACTTCATCTGTAGTCTAGCGCGTGTGTATATATAGTCTAGTGAGTGTGTATATGGTGTGTATATACAGTCTAGTGAGTGTGTATATGGTGTGTATATATAGTCTAGTGAGTGTGTACCGTAATTTCTGGGCCTGTGACAGAGATATAGGCATCTATATTCTAACCATCAGGCAGACCTAGGCCTGTGACAGAGATATAGGCATCTCTATTCTAACCATCAGGCAGACCTAGGCCTGTGACAGAGATATAGGCAAACCAAATGATAATGATGAGAAATGTGTTCTCTCTCTTCCATCCAGGCAGGGTGACAAGGACTCTGATCGTAGGGGACTTGAGAGATGGATAGGGATCATACGATGGGGGTGTAACCACGATGATGGGGGTGTAACCATGGTGATTAGTCTACTGGGATACAGAATATAGACTGAAATAAACACCAGCCTCTGAGGCTACAGTAATCACAACACACTCACACATACGCACTGGAGGCTGTGGGGACACTGACAGTACAACAAGGATATGCTATGACGAGAGACGGAGGGAGGGAGGGAGGGAGGGAGGGAGGAAGGGAGGGAGGGGAGGAAGGGAGGGAGGGAGGAAGGAAGGAAGGGAGGGAGGGAGGGAGGGAGGGAGGGAGGGAGGGAGGGAGGGAGGGAGGGAGGGAGGGAGGGAGGGAGGGGGGTGGGGGGGGGGAGGGAGGGCAAGAGTTCAGATATGTGGTTGTGGTAGTCAATGTACTGTCTTGTTGTCTGATGGGTCATTGATACTTCATGTTATGTATGTTGTACTGTCTTGTTGTCTGACTGGGTCATAGATACTTCATGTTATGTTGTACTGTCTTGTTATCTGACTGGGTCATAGACACTTCATGTTATGTTGTACTGTCTTGTTGTCTGACTGGGTCATAGATACTTCATGTCATGTTGTACTGTCTTGTTGTCTGATGGGTCATAGATACTTCATGTCATGTTGTACTGTCTTGTTGTCTGACTGGGTCATAGATACTTCATGTTAATGTTGTACTGTCTTGTTGTCTGACTGGGTCATAGATACTTCATGTCATGTTGTACTGTCTTGTTGTCTGACTGGGTCATAGATACTTCATGTTAATGTTGTACTGTCTTGTTGTCTGACTGGGTCATAGATACTTCATGTTATGTTGTACTGTCTTGTTGTCTGACTGGGTCATAGATACTTCATGTTATGTTGTACTGTCTTGTTGTCTGACTGGGTCATAGATACTTCATGTTAATGTTGTACTGTCTTGTTGTCTGACTGGGTCATAGATACTTCATGTCATGTTGTACTGTCTTGTTGTCTGACTGGGTCATAGATACTTAATGTTAATGTTGTACTGTCTTGTTGTCTGACTGGGTCATAGATACTTCATGTTATGTTGTACTGTCTTGTTGTCTGACTGGGTCATAGATACTTCATGTTAATGTTGTACTGTCTTGTTGTCTGACTGGGTCATAGATACTTCATGTCATGTTGTACTGTCTTGTTGTCTGACTGGGTCATAGATACTTCATGTTATGTTGTACTGTCTTGTTGTCTGACTGGGTCATAGATACTTCATGTTAATGTTGTACTGTCTTGTTGTCTGACTGGGTCATAGATACTTCATGTTATGTTGTACTGTCTTGTTGTCTGACTGGGTCATAGATACTTCATGTTAATGTTGTACTGTCTTGTTGTCTGACTGGGTCATAGATACTTCATGTCATGTTGTTGTCATGTATTGTCATGTTGTGTCTTTCTGTCCTTTCCTTTCACCCTGTCTCCCTCTGCTGGTCGTATTAGGTTACCTTTTCTCCCCCGCTTTCCCCCAGCTGTTCCTTGTCTCCTCCTAACTACCTCTTCACCCCTTTTCCCACCTGTTCCCTTTTTCCCTCTGATTAGGTCCCTATATCTCTCTCTGTTTTTGTTCCTGTCCTTGTCGGATTCTTGTTTGTGTTGTTCATGCCTGAACCAGACTATCGTCATGTTTGCTGCAACCTTGTCCTGTCCTGTCGGAATCTGCCGGTCCATCTGAGCCTACGTTTGTTTTGTTATTAAAGAAGCTCTGTTTACGTTAAGTCGCTTTTGGGTCCTCATTCACTCACCGTAACAGAAGAATCCGACCAAGAATGGACCCAGCGACTTCGGATCCTCTCCACTCAGCCGTCGAGATCCAGGGAGCGATGCTAGGCAGACACGAGCAGGAATTGTCTGCTGCTCGACATGCCGTTGAGACCCTGGCCACCCAAGTCTCCAACCTCACAGAACAGGTTCACCATCTCCGCCTCGATCCACCGGCCACTTCCAGGGCTTTCAAATCTCCGGAGCCCAGAATCAATAACCCGCCGTGTTACTCTGGGGAGCCCACTGAATGCCGCTCGTTCCTCACCCAGTGTGATATTGTGTTTTCTCTCCAGCCCAACACTTACGCCAGGAGCACTGCTCGTGTCGCCTACGTCATATCTCTCCTTACTGGACGGGCTCGTGAGTGGGGCACGGCAATCTGGGAGGCAAGGGCTGAGTGTACTAACCAGTATCAGGACTTTAAGGAGGAGATGATACGGGTTTTTGATCGATCTGTTTTTGGGGAGGAGGCTTCCAGGGCCCTGTCTTCCCTATGTCAAGGCAATCGATCCATAACAGACTACTCTATTGAGTTTCGCACTCTTGCTGCCTCCAGTGGCTGGAACGAGCAGGCTTTGCTCGCTCGTCTTCTGGAGGGTCTCCGCGCAGAGGTAAAGGATGAGATTCTCTCCCGGGAGGTTCCTTCCAGCGTGGATTCCTTGATTGAACTCGCTATTCGCATTGAGCGACGGGTTGATCTTCGTCACCGAGCTCGTGGAAAGGAGCTCGCGCTCTCCGTTGCCCCCCTCTCCGCATCACTACCATCTTCCTCTGCCGGCTCGGGAGCTGAGCCTATGCAGCTGGGAGGTATCCGCATCTCGACTAAGGAGAGGGAACGGAGAATCACCAACCGCCTCTGTCTCTATTGCGGTTCTGCTGGTCATTTTGTCACTTCATGTCCAGTAAAAGCCAGAGCTCATCAGTAAGCGGAGGGCTACTGGTGAGCGCTACTACTCCTGTCTCTCCTTCAAGATCCTGCACTACCTTGTCGGTCCATCTACGCTGGACCGGTTCGTCAGCTTCCTGCAGTGCCTTAATAGACTCTGGGGCGGAGGGCTGTTTTATGGACGAGACCTGGGCTCGGGAACATGACATTCCTCTCAGACAGTTAAGGGAGTCCACGGCCTTGTTCGCCCTGGATGGTAGTCCTCTCCCCAGGATTCAGCGTGAGACGCTACCTTTAACCCTCACTGTTTCTGGTAATCATAGCGAAACCATTTCTTTTTTAATTTTTCGTTCACCTTTTACACCTGTTGTTTTGGGCCATCCCTGGCTAGTTTGTCATAATCCTTCCATTAATTGGTCTAGTAATTCTATCCTCTCCTGGAACGTCTCTTGTCATGTGAAATGTTTAATGTCTGCTATCCCTCCTGTTTCCTCTGTCTCTTCTTCACAGGAGGAGCCTGGTGATTTGACAGGGGTGCCGGAGGAATATCACGATCTGCGCACGGTGTTCAGTCGGTCCAGGGCCACCTCTCTTCCTCCACACCGGTCGTATGATTGTAGTATTGATCTCCTTCCGGGAACCACTCCCCCCCGGGGTAGACTATACTCTCTGTCGGCTCCCGAACGTAAGGCTCTCGAGGATTATTTGTCTGTAGCTCTTGACGCCGGTACCATAGTCCCCTCCTCCTCTCCCGCCGGAGCGGGGTTTTTTTTTTGTCAAGAAGAAGGACGGGTCTCTGCGCCCCTGCATAGATTATCGAGGGCTGAATGACATAACAGTGAAGAATCGTTATCCGCTTCCTCTTATGTCTTCAGCCTTCGAGATCCTGCAGGGAGCCAGGTTTTTCACTAAGTTGGACCTTCGTAACGCTTACCATCTCGTGCGCATCAGGGAGGGGGACGAGTGGAAGACGGCGTTTAACACTCCGTTAGGGCACTTTGAATACCGGGTTCTTCCTTTCGGCCTCGCTAACGCTCCAGCTGTCTTTCAGGCATTAGTCAATGATGTCCTGAGAGACATGCTGAACATCTTTGTTTTCGTTTACCTTGACGATATCCTGATTTTTTCACCGTCACTCCAGATTCATGTTCAGCACGTTCGACGTGTCCTCCAGAGCCTTTTAGAGAATTGTCTTTTTGTGAAGGCTGAGAAGTGCACTTTTCATGCCTCCTCCGTCACATTTCTCGTTTCTGTTATTTCCGCTGAAGGCATTAAGATGGATCCCGCTAAGGTCCAAGCTGTCATTGATTGGCCCGCCCCTAAGTCATGCGTCGAGCTGCAGCGCTTTCTCGGCTTTGCGAACTTCTATCGTCGTTTCATCCGTAATTTCGGTCAGGTGGCAGCTCCTCTCACAGCCCTTACTTCTGTCAAGACGTGCTTTAAGTGGTCCGTTTCCGCCCAGGGAGCTTTTGATCTCCTCAAGAATCGTTTTACATCCGCTCCTATCCTTGTTACACCTGACGTCTCTAGACAGTTCGTTGTCGAGGTTGACGCGTCAGAGGTGGGCGTGGGAGCCATTCTTTCTCAGCGCTCCCTCTCTGACGACAAGGTCCACCCATGCGCGTATTTTTCTCATCGCCTGTCGCCGTCGGAACGTAACTATGATGTGGGAAACCGCGAACTGCTCGCCATCCGGTTAGCCCTAGGCGAATGGCGACAGTGGTTGGAGGGGGCGACCGTTCCTTTTGTCGTTTGGACTGACCATAGGAACCTTGAGTACATCCGTTCTGCCAAACGACTTAATGCGCGTCAGGCGCGTTGGGCGCTGTTTTTCGCGCGTTTCGAGTTCGTGATTTCTTATCGTCCGGGCTCTAAGAACACCAAGCCTGATGCTTTATCTCGTCTCTTCAGTTCTTCAGTAGCCTCCACTGACCCCGAGGGGATTCTCCCTGAGGGGCGTGTTGTCGGGTTGACTGTCTGGGGAATTGAGAGGCAGGTAAAGCAAGCGCTCACTCACACTCCGTCGCCGCGCGCTTGTCCTAGGAACCTTATTTTCGTTCCCGTTCCTACTCGTCTGGCCGTTCTTCAGTGGGCTCACTCTGCCAAGTTAGCCGGCCACCCTGGCGTTCGGGGTACGCTTGCTTCCATTCGCCAGCGTTTTTGGTGGCCCACCCGGGAGCATGACACGCGTCGTTTCGTGGCTGCTTGTTCGGTCTGCGCGCAGACTAAGTCCGGTAACTCTCCTCCTGCCGGCCGTCTCAGGCCGCTTCCCATTCCCTCTCGACCGTGGTCTCACATCGCCTTAGATTTTGTCACCGGACTGCCTTCGTCAGCGGGGAAGACTGTTATTCTTACGGTTGTCGATAGGTTCTCTAAGGCGGCTCATTTCATTCCCCTTGCTAAGCTTCCTTCTGCTAAAGAGACGGCACAAATCATCATCGAGAATGTTTTCAGAATTCATGGCCTTCCGTCAGATGTCGTTTCGGACAGAGGTCCGCAATTCACGTCTCAATTTTGGAGGGAGTTTTGCCGTTTGATTGGGGCTTCCGTCAGTCTCTCTTCCGGCTTTCACCCCCAGTCTAACGGTCAAGCAGAACGGGCCAATCAGACTATTGGTCGCATCTTACGCAGTCTTTCTTTTCGCAACCCTGCGTCTTGGTCAGAACAGCTCCCCTGGGCAGAATACGCCCACAACTCGCTTCCTTCGTCTGCGACCGGGCTATCTCCTTTTCAGAGTAGCCTCGGGTACCAGCCTCCGCTGTTCTCATCTCAGTTCGCCGAGTCCAGCGTCCCCTCCGCTCAGGCTTTTGTCCAACGTTGCGAGCGCACCTGGAAGAGGGTCAGGTCTGCACTTTGCCGTTATAGGACGCAGACTGTGAGGGCTGCTAATAAGCGTAGAACTAAGAGTCCTAGATATTGTCGCGGTCAGAGAGTTTGGCTCTCCACTCAGAACCTTCCCCTTAAGACAGCTTCTCGCAAGTTGACCCCGCGGTTCATTGGTCCGTTCCGTATTTCTCGGGTCATTAATCCTGTCGCAGTTCGACTTCTTCTTCCGCGATACCTTCGTCGCGTCCACCCGGTCTTCCATGTCTCCTGTATCAAGCCCGTTCTTCGCGCCCCCGCTCGTCTTCCCCCCCCCCCCCTATCCTTGTCGAGGGCGCACCCATCTACAGGGTCCGCAGGATTTTGGACATGCGTCCTCGGGGCCGTGGTCAGTACCTCGTAGATTGGGAGGGGTACGGCCCTGAGGAGAGGAGTTGGGTTCCCTCTCGGGACGTGCTGGACCGTGCGCTGATCGAGGATTTCCTCCGTTGCCGCCAGGTTTCCTCCTCGAGTGCGCCAGGAGGCGCTCGGTGAGTGGGGGGGTACTGTCATGTATTGTCATGTTGTGTCTTTCTGTCCTTTCCTTTCACCCTGTCTCCCTCTGCTGGTCGTATTAGGTTACCTTTTCTCCCCCGCTTTCCCCCAGCTGTTCCTTGTCTCCTCCTAACTACCTCTTCACCCCTTTTCCCACCTGTTCCCTTTTTCCCTCTGATTAGGTCCCTATATCTCTCTCTGTTTTTGTTCCTGTCCTTGTCGGATTCTTGTTTGTGTTGTTCATGCCTGAACCAGACTATCGTCATGTTTGCTGCAACCTTGTCCTGTCCTGTCGGAATCTGCCGGTCCATCTGAGCCTACGTTTGTTTTGTTATTAAAGAAGCTCTGTTTACGTTAAGTCGCTTTTGGGTCCTCATTCACTCACCGTAACAGTTGTACTGTCTTGTTGTCTGACTGGGTCATAGATACTTCATGTTAATGTTGTACTGTCTTGTTGTCTGATGGGTCATAGATACTTCATGTCATGTTGTACTGTCTTGTTGTATGATGGGTCATAGATACTTCATGTCATGTTGTACTGTCTTGTTGTCTGACTGGGTCATAGATACTTCATGTCATGTTGTACTGTCTTGTTGTCTGACTGGGTCATAGATACTTCATGTTAATGTTGTACTGTCTTGTTGTCTGACTGGGTCATAGATACTTCATGTTATGTTGTACTGTCTTGTTGTCTGACTGGGTCATAGATACTTCATGTTATGTTGTACTGTCTTGTTGTCTGACTGGGTCATAGATAGTACACTTCTGACCCTCCTGATTTGCTATGGCCCACTTTGTAAATCTTGTCTGGCTTTCTATACCGAAATTCAAGAAAAACAAAAAAAGGCATTTATTTCTCAATAAGAATTTTTACACTTCCTGAATTGACTAACAATGAAACGAAAGGGACCTCAACTGTGACTGACATTTAATGAAGAAACACATGTTCTGTGTGTCTGGCCTGTAAGTACAGGGCCTGTTTGTCCGTGTGTATTGGTAAGTACATGGCCTGTTTGTCCGTGTGTATTGGAAGCTGTCTACTTAATATGTGGTTATGTATTGACCTTCCATCTATCAGTCACCCTCTAGAACTGACAGGCATCTCAAAATTGACACTTGTGA
>NC_048583.1:6663159-6665659 GCF_013265735.2 Oncorhynchus mykiss | reverse complement strand
GTAGATAGTAACCTTTAGGAGGTCTATCTCTCTGGGTATGTCTCAGTAGATAGTAACCTTTAGTCTATATCTCTGGGTATGTCTCATTAGATAGTAACCTTTAGGAGATCTATATCTCTGGGTATGTCTCAGTAGATAGTAACCTTTAGGTCTATATCTCTGGGTATGTCTCAGTAGATAGTAACCTTTAGGAGGTCTATATCTCTGGGTATGTCTCAGTAGATAGTAACCTTTAGGTCTATATCTCTGGGTATGTCTCAGTAGAATAGGCCCATATGTCATGTCAATATTTGGATACAAATGTTTAATCTTCACCTCCCACCTATCCTATCCCTCATTTCCTCCCCCTTTCCCCCTCTTCCCCTCTCCCTATCCGTCCCCCTCCCTTACTCTCCTTCCTCACCCTACATTAACCCTCCCTCTCTCCTCGTCTCCTTCCAATCTCCTCCTCTCTCTCCTTCCCTCCCTCTCGTCCCCTCTCTTGTTTTCCCTCGCCTCTCCTCCTCTCTCTCCTTCCCTCCCTCTCGTCCCCTCTCTTGTTCTACCTCGCCTCTCCTCCTCTCTCTCCTTCCCTCCCTCTCGTCCCCTCTCTTGTTCTCCCTCGCCTCTCCTCTCTTCTCCCTCCTCTCTCTCCTTCCCTCCCTCCCTCTCGTCCCCTATCTTGTTCTCCCTCGCCACTTCTCCTCTCTCTCCTTCCCTCCCTCTCGTCCCCTCTCTTGTTCTCCCTCGTCTCTCCTCCTCTCTCTCCTCCTCTCTCTCCTTCCCTCCCTCTCGTCCCCTCTCTTGTTCTCCCTCGTCTCTCCTCCTCTCTCTCCCTCCCTCCCTCTCGTCCCCTATCTTGTTCTCCCTCGCCACTCCTCCTCTCTCTCCTTCCCTCCCTCTCGTCCCCTCTCTTGTTCTCCCTCGTCTCTCCTCCTCTCTCTCCTTCCCTCCCTCTCGTCCCCTCTCTTGTTCTCCCTCGCCTCTCCTCCTCTCTCTCCTTCCCTCCCTCTCGTCCCCTCTCTTGTTCTCCCTCGCCTCTCCTCTCCCTCCTCTCTATCTCCCCCAGAGTGAAGGTTGTAGAGGGCTGTGAGCCTGATCCTCATTAGAGCAATGTGTGTGATACCTTTCTGAGGTTGTCAGTGTTGTATGTATGTGTGTGTGTATGAGTGCTGGGGGGGGGTTAATCTCTGCATCATCTCAGCATATCACCCCCTCTGGCCGCAGGGCCTGTCAACATCAATAAATACCAACGCTCTGATTTGCCGTTGCCCCCGGATACAGACAGGTTTTAATCTGAAAACCAACCAACAGCTCACCTCGGAACACACACGCGCATCATAATTATAAAAACTCAGCCCTGTTGGGAAGCTGGGAGCTGATAGGAGGGTTTGTTCCTGTCCTGTTATATATGGACATGTCGTTGATACATATATCAAAGGACAGGTGTAATGAAAGACAGTTTGTGGACAGTTGTTATGAGTTGGTGATGTTGTTTGAGGGAGCAGAAGGACATTGTTTGAGGAAAAAGTATCTAGGGACTTTGTTTCATACATGGCTTTCATTTGTTATTACAGATCAGGTTAGGTTAGGTTTAGGATTAGGTTAGGGTTAGGTTTAGGGTTAGGTTTAGGGTTTGGTTTGGTTTAGGGTTTGGTTTAGGGTTAGGTTTAGGGTTAGGGTTAGGGTTGGGGTTGGGGTTGGGGTTCAGGTTAGGTTTAGGGTTAGGTTGGGGTTAGGGTTGGGATAGGGTTAGGGTTGGGTTTAGGGTTAGGGTTTGGGGCTAGGTTTAGGGCTGGGGTTAGGGTTTGGTTGGGGTTGGGGTTTGGGTTAGGTTTGGGGTTGGGTTGGGGTTAGGTTTGGGGTTAGGTTAAGGGTTAGGGTTAGGTTTAGAGTTAGGTTAGGGTTGGGTTAGGTTTGGGTTAGGGTTAGGGTTAAGGTTAAGGTTAGGGGTTAAGGTTCAGTGTTTGGATTAAGGTCAGTGGTGGAAAAAGTACCCACTTCATACTTGAGTAAAATAAAATGACTCATGTAATAGAAAATGACTCATGTAATAGAAAATGACTCATGGAAAACGGAAATACAGCTTGAGTAAAAGTCTACAAGTATTTGGTAAAGGTAAAGGTAAAGGTAAAGGTAAAGGTAAAGGTAAAGGTAAAGGTAAAGGTAAAGGTAAAGGTAATTGTGAAAATATCCTTAAGTGTCAAAAGTAAAAGTACAATTATAAATCTTTTCAAATTCCTAATTATTATTTATTAAGCAAACCAGACGGCACCATTTTCTTTGTTTTTATAATTAAGGATAACCGGGGGGGGGGCACACCCCAACACTCAGACATCATTTACACCCCAACACTCAGACATCATTTACACCCCAACACTCAGATATAATTTACACCCCAACACTCAGACATCATTTACACCCCAACACTCAGACATCATTTACACCCCAACACTCAGACATCATTTACACCCCAACACTCAGACATAATTTACACCCCAACACTCAGACATCATTTACA
>NC_048583.1:6643159-6658159 GCF_013265735.2 Oncorhynchus mykiss | reverse complement strand
CACCTCTCTCTCTCGCTCTCTTTTTTCCACCTCTCTCTCTCTCTCTCTCTCTCTATCTCTCTCTTTCCACCTCTCTCTCTCTCTCTCTTTCCACCACTCTCTCTCTCTTGTTCCACCTCTCTCTCTCTCGCTCTCTCTCTCTCTCTCTCTCTCTTTCCACCTCTCTCTCTCTCTCTTTTTTCCACCTCTCTCTCTCTCGCTCTCTCTCTCTCTCTCTCTCTCTTTCCACCTCTCTCTCTCATCTCTGTCTCTCGCAGTAGCCAATCTGAAAGGGCAGTAATACTCACAGACATCACATTTCATTATGGCATCTATAAATCCGCTCCAATAATGGCTGCACAGAGACACCTACAGCACGATCCATCAGATATCCATAGGGTTATTGAGGAGTCATCACCTACACATACAGAGGTCCAGGCAGATCATTAGCACAGAACTAGACTAAGGCATTGCAGTGCTGAGGCACCGCTACAGTCCAGGGTTCCATCCTATTACACTTCAGATTCTGAAGTTTATCCACTTTTCTCCTGTCAAATTGTCAAATTTCAAAGTTGCTCCAAACGTGACACCCTGTGTGGCTCCTCCTTCATTAATGCTGAATGGTTAAGTTAAGGGTTGATAAAAACGAGTGTCTGCCAAGGGGACTGATCACGCTCCCCTCGGAGTCTACCACCGGGACTGATCACGCTCCCCTCGGAGTCTACCACCGGGACTGATCACGCTCCCCTCGGAGTCTACCACCGGGACTGATCACGCTCCCCTCGGAGTCTACCACCGGGACTGATCACGCTCCCCTCGGTGTCTACTATGGGAACTGATCACGCTCCCCTCGGAGTCTTCCACGGGGACTGATCACGCTCCCCTCGGAGTCTACCACCGGGACTGATCACGCTCCCCTCGGAGTCTACCACCGGGACTGATCACGCTCCCCTCGGTGTCTACCACCGGGACTGATCACGCTCCCCTCGGTGTCTACCACCGGGACTGATCACGCTCCCCTCGGAGTCTACCACCGGGACTGATCACGCTAACCGGGATTGATCACGTTCCCCTCGGTGTCTTCCTCGGGGACTGATCACGCTAACCTCAGAGTCTACCACCGGGACTGATCACGCTCCCCTTGGTGTCTTCCATGAGGACTGATCACCCCTCCCTCGGATCCCAGAGCCCACGGTTTACAGTAGTAGCGCTCACCGTTGCCCCTAGTGGTGGATTCTGAATGCTTTCTTTCTGTATCAGTGCATGAAAGACAGAGTAGAATTTAACAGTCAAGTCGGAGAAATGTGGGAGACCGAGGTAATGGATATATCAACAAGTAGATTTACAAACCCCTCTGTAGAGGTAATGGATATCTCAATAAATAGATTTACAGCCCCCTCTGTAGAGGTAATGGATATATCAATAAGTAGATTTACAAACCCCTCTGTAGAGGTAATGGATATATCAATAAGTAGATTTACAAACCCCTCTGTAGAGGTAATGGATATATCAATATATAGGACTACAGCCCCCTCTGTAGAGGTAATGGATATATCAATATATAGGACAACAGCCCCCTCTTTAGAGATAATGGATATCTCAATATATAGGACTACAGCCCCTTCCCTTTTCCCTTGCTTTCTCTCTGAGCAGGTGGACTTCCAACCATCCATCCATCTAATCCAAGAGACAAAACAGCCTCTCTAAAACTCTGTTCCGAATGGGGGACTTAGCAGAGGGGATTAGAGAGAGGAGTGAGGCCCGGACAGTAGAATACAGAGAGAGACAGAAGGAGAGAGAGAGAGAGAGATTGGGGCCCCTCTCTCCTTCCCAGCCCCTCTGCCCCCAGCGGCCAAACACTACATCACAAACTGGCACCCTATTCCCTTTATAGTGCACTACTTCCAAACGGAGTCCTATGGGGAACCCTATGGGCCCAGGTTAAAAGCAGTGAACTGTATAGAGAAACGGGTACCATTTAGGACCCACTCTCAGAGTTGAATGGCTATGCTAATAGCCAGATGAGAAATCCCAGAGTACTGGGAGAGATAACAGAGGAACCACTTGACTACTTAACCCCGTCCTGAGTGGGGCCACGCCGTCCCAGAACACAGAAACCTATTTCCACGCTGCTCCCTTCTTATTCATAGGCCCGAAGGCTCAGAGTCAAAGCTTTCTTTTGCCGAGACTTGGGCTGAGTCCAAACCGGCACCCTATTCCCTGCATAGCGTACTACTTTGGACCAGATTCCTGTGTTGAAAAGCAGTAGGGTTGTACGTCAGAAGTGTTTCAGTATATAATTTGTGACGCAGCCGTACACTTTTCAGTGTGTAGACCGGCGGACATTTTGTGGATCTCTTTTTAGGGTCGTTACAATAGAGGGATTTAGTCTTGATTATCATTTAAATGGTTGTAGGAATGCAGGAGGGTTGCCCGGCTCTTTGAGAGGACGGGGTTCAGGATTAAGACTTGAAGTGGTCGTGGCAGTTTCATGGTCATTTGTCAGGATCTGAGTGACCGTTGGCTCAACGCTGATTGAGATCGTATCTATATGTGGAATGTAGATCATTTAACGGTGACCTATGGCAACAAGGGAACGGTTTCTGTGTAGAATAAAATGACAAAGGAATACATTTGAAAGTTTTTTTGTGCAGCGTTAGCCAATGGGCTTTCCAGTTTGATCTGATCACCATTGGTCAATGCGGGAAGCGATTGTACCTCTGAAAGTCTGAGCAACATGTTGCCTGTTGCTTTGACATTGTAGCAATAGAATTTGAGTTCCAACCAACTGCCGAAAACTAGTTTCCGATGTGGGGAAAGAGGCTCACAGTGTACAAAACTTTAAGAACACCTGCCTTTTCAATGACATAGACTGACCAGGTGAATCCAGGTGAAAGCTATGTTCCCTTATTGATGTCACTTGTTAAATCCACTTCAATCAGTGTAGATGAAGGGGAGGAGACAGGTTAAAAAATGATTTTTAAGCCTTGAGACAATAGAAACATGGGGATTGTGTGTTTCATTCAGAGGGTGAATGGGCAAGACAACAGATTGAAGTGCCTTTGAACGGGGTATGGTAGTAGGTGCCAGGCAAACCAGTCTGAGTCTACTATACTAGAGGTCGACCGATTATTTGGAATGGCCGATTAATTTGGCCGATTTCAAGTTTTCATAACAATCGGAAATCGGTATTTTCGGAACACGATTTGGCCAATGAAAAAACGTTTTTGTTTTTTGTATTTTTTTTCACCTTTATTTAACCTTTATTTAACTAGGCAAGTCAGTGAAGAACACATTCTTATTTACAATGATGGGCTAGGAAAGTTGGGTGAACTGCCTTGTACAGGGGCAGAATGACACATTTTTTACCTTGTCAGCTCGGGGATTCAATCTTGCAACCTTACAGTTAACTAGTCCAACGCTCTAACCACCTGATTACATTGCACTCCACGAGGAGACTGCCTGTTACGTGAACGCAGTAAGCCAAGGTAAGTTGCTCGCTAGCATTAAACTTATCTTATAAAAAACTATCAATCAATCATAATCACTAGTTAACTACACATGGTTGATGATATTACTAGTTTATCCAGCGTGTCCTGCGTTGCATGTAATCGATGCGGTGCGCATTCGGAAAAGGACTGTCGTTGCTCCAATGTGTACCTAACCATAAACACCAATGCCTTTCTTAAAATCAATACACAGGTATATATTTTTAATCCTGCATATTTAGTTCATATTGCCTGCTAACATGACTGGTTGCAAACTGTGAAGACTATTTCTTCCTAACAACGACAACCAACTTCGCCAAACGGGGGATGATTTAAAAAAGCGCATTTGCGAAAAAAGCACAATCGTTGCACGACTGTCCCTAACCATAAACATCAATGCATTTCTTAAAATCAATACACAGAAGTATAAACCTGCATATTTAGCTAAAAGAAATCCAGGTTAGCAGGCAATATTAACCAGGTGAAATTGTGTCACTTCTCTTGCGTTCATTGCACGCAGAGTCAGTGTATATGCAACAGTTTGGGCCGCCTAATTTTCCAGAATTGTACGTAATTATGACATAATATTGAAGGTTGTGCAAGTAACAGGAATATGTAGACTTAGGGATGCCACCTGTTAGATGAAACACAGAACGGTTCCGTATTTCACTGAAAGAATAAACATCTAGTTTTCTAAATGATAGTTTCTGGATTCTACCATATTAATGACCTAAAGCTCGTATTTCTGTGTGTTATTATGTTATAATTAAGTCTATGATTTGATAGAGCAGTCTGACTGAGCAATGGTAGGCACCAGCAGACTCGTAAGCATTAATTCAAACAGCACTTTCCTGTGTTTTGCCAGCAGCTCTTCGCTGTGCTTCAAGCATTGAGCTGTTTATGACTTCAGCTCCCGAGATTAGGCTGGTGTAACCGATGTGAAATGTCTAGATAGTTAGCGGGTGCGCGCTTATAGCGTTTCAAACGTCACTCGCTCTGAGACTTGGGGTGGTTGTTCCCCTTGCTCTGCATGGGTAACGCTGGTTCGAGGGTGGCTGTTGTCGATGTGTTACTGGTTCGAGCCCAGATAGGAGTGAGGAGAGGGACGGAAGCTATACTGTTACACTGGCAATACTAAAGTGCCTGTAAGAACATCTAATAGTCAAAGGTATATGAAATACACATCGTATATAGAGAAATAGTCCTATAATTCCTATAATAACCTCAACCTAAAACTTCTTACCTGGGAATATTGAAGACTCGTTAAAAGGAACCACCAGCTTTCATATGTTCCGAGCAAGGAGCTGAAACGTTCTCTGAAACGCTTTCTTACATAGCACATATTGCACTTTTACTTTCTTCTCCAACACTTTGTTTTTACACTATTTAAACCAAATTGAACATGTTTCATTATTTATTTGAGGCTAAATGTATTTTCTTGATATATTATATTAAGTTAAAATAAGTGTTCATTCAGTATTGTTGTAATTGTCATCATTACAAATACATTTTTTTATAATCGGCCGATTAATCGGCATCGGCTTTTTTTTGGTCATCCAATAATCGGTATCGGCGTAGAAAAATCATAGTCGGTCGACCTCTATACTCTACTGTAGAATAGAGTTCTGACATCATCTAGATACCATATCATTTTCTGTTCTGACCAAGTAAAAGGTTTCTAAATGGAAAATTATCTAAAAGAGATATTTTAAATATATATGATTCTGGAATCGGAATGGAGTCGTTGGATTCCACATTCCAAAGTCCAAAAACCAATGCAAGGCTTGGACAGTGATGAGTTCCTTTAGCCTGCAGGCTGCAGAGGCTGGCTCCCAAATGGCACCCTGGGTTTAGAGGAAGAGGATAGGATAACCCTTCAAATATGGCAAATTAAGCTCTGACGAACACATTGCCTGTTACTTTTCTATTTCATTATTTTGTTCCGACCAACTGCCGAGACGTGAATGGGTTTTATGTGGTTAAAAAAAAATGTGACGATTCTAAATTTCAAATGTTAATAGGAGTGATTTTCAATTTAATAACACTGAGTGTGGTGGTCAGTGCTTAATGAAATTATACCATCAACTATCTATAGTGTTTTGACCAACATTCTGAAGTGAAGGCTTTCTATATTGAAATAATCACACACACACACGCACACACACGCACACGCACACACAGACACTCACGGGCGCTAAACAATTTTCTCTCCAAATTGATTTCATTTCAAAGGTTAGTCTGAGTACTAAACCATTTTCTGTCCAATTTTTAAAAATGTATTTTTATATCCATGCAGAGTGTTGCCATGGTGATTATACATTTACAACAGCACTTTGGGTGACATTCTGGGGACTTGGTGTACTTTACACGATTCAAACAAGCCCTTTATTCTCCTTAATGAATTCTGATCTATTCAGTTGATTAAGGAGTGATAACGGCATGTGTATGTGCGTTTGCTCGCAGGAATTTATTTCGTCTAAGATTATCGCCTTCCAATTGATCAACCGCAATAAAAGATGTCTCAAGTTTCATTCAATACCTTTTTGTATTGGGTCTTATTAAATGAAGAAGTCCACATCCGCTTCCAACACACCCTGCCATCCCCCTCCTCTAGTCTCCTACCAGCCATGTACACTTCAGTCTAAATGAACTCATCACTGTCCAAGCCTTGCATTGGGTTTTGTACGTTGGAATGTGGAATCCAACGACTGCGTTCCGATTCCAGAATCATATTATTTTTAATGAGCAGAAGTGCTGCATTTAGAGGAAGATGATAGGAGAACCCTTCAGATATGGCAAAGAGAGAGAGTAGGACGACAACAACACTCACATACAGATGTTGGACCATAATGTGATCACTCTTTTGTTGCAGAGAAGTGAGGAAATGCAAACTTGTACTGTATTTGAGTTTTAAAAAGGCCTCTAAAGTCTGTCATTTCCACTTTTCAGATTTGCACTGATGAACAATGTATCAACCACACCAAAAATTCTCCATTAAATTCAATGAATTTAATAATTCACATTTCCTGTTGAGTCAGGATTATTTTCCTGCTGTAGCAAAATGGCTCAAATTAAGATCCTACATCTGTAGACACATCACTCTGGAATATATCCTGATTAAAGGGTATATGGACCCCCATATCGTCATGCCGACGACAGCCCAAGATGGTAGCTTCCTGGATCACACGGGGGAAGACATGCGAGTGGCGACGCTCGCCTAATGAGGCGCCTCCCTTTCCTCAGTCTGATTGACTGTCCAATACCTCTGTAAGGTTGGCTCCCAAATGGCACCCTATTCCCTACATAGTGCACTACCACCCAACGGGCGCTGGTCAAAAGTAGTGCAGCACTACGTAGTGAATAGGGAGCCATTTGTAACACACATTATATCTCTCTATATATCGCTGACTCATTTGTCTCAGAAGGCCTTTTGATCAACATGCCAACATCAGCAGTCTTCTGAGGAGGAGATGAGGGGTGTTCAGGTTTGACAAACAGGTTGTTTTCTCTGTCTTCTGAGGAGGAGATGGGGGTGGTTCAGGTTTGACAAACAGGTTGTTTTCTCTGTTTTCTGAGGAGGAGATGGGGGTGGTTCAGGTTTGACAAACAGGTTGTTTTCTCAGTCTTCTGAGGAGGAGATGGGGGTGGTTCAGGTTTGACAAACAGGTTGTTTTCTCAGTCTTCTGAGGAGGAGATGGGAGGGTTCAGGTTTGACAAACAGGTTGTTTTCTCAGTCTTCTGAGGAGGAGATGGGAGGGTTCAGGTTTGACAAACAGGTTGTTTTCTCAGTCTTCTGAGGAGGAGATGGGGGGGGGTTCAGGTTTGACAAACAGGTTGTTTTCTCAGTCTTCTGAGGAGGAGATGGGGGGGTTCAGGTTTGACAAACAGGTTGTTTTCTCAGTCTTCTGAGGAGGAGATGGGGGGGGTTCAGGTTTGACAAACAGGTTGTTTTCTCAGTCTTCTGAGGAGGAGATGGGGTTGGTTCAGGTTTGACAAACAGGTTGTTTTCTCTGTTTCCTTTTTTCTTCTACTTAGTAAGTAAACTTTTTTAGATAAGTGGACACAGGACTGAGTCTGAATGAACCCCTATTCCATATGTGGTGGACTGCTTTTAAACCAGGGCCCATGGGGACAGAGAGCAGGGAGAGGGACTGATCACGCTAACCTCAGAGTCTACCACCGGGACTGATCACGCTCCCCTCGGTGTCTTCCATGGGGACTGATCACCCCTCCCTCGGAACCCAGAGCCCACGGTTTACAGAAGTAGCGCTCACCGTTGCCCCTAGTGGTGGATTCTGAAGGCTTTCTTTCTGTATCAGTGCATGAAAGACAGAGTAGAATTTAACAGTCAAATCTGAGAAATGTGGGAGACCGAGGTAATGGATATATCAACATGTAGATTTACAACCCCCTCTGTAGAGGTAATGGATATATCAATATATAGGACTACAGCCCCCTCTGTAGAGGTAATGGATATCTCAATATATAGGACTACAGCCCCTTCCCTTTTCCCTTGCTTTCTCTCTGAGCAGGTGGACTTCCAACCATCCATCCATCTAATCCAAGAGACAAAACAGCCTCTCTAAAACTCTGTTCCGAATGGGGGACTTAGCAGAGGGGATTAGAGAGAGGAGTGAGGCCCGGACAGTAGAATACAGAGAGAGACAGAAGGAGAGAGAGAGAGAGAGATTGGGGCCCCTCTCTCCTTCCCAGCCCCTCTGCCCCCAGCGGCCAAACACTACATCACAAACTGGCACCCTATTCCCTTTATAGTGCACTACTTCCAAACGGAGTCCTATGGGGAACCCTATGGGCCCAGGTTAAAAGCAGTGAACTGTATAGAGAAACGGGTACCATTTAGGACCCACTCTCAGAGTTGAATGGCTATGCTAATAGCCAGATGAGAAATCCCAGAGTACTGGGAGAGATAACAGAGGAACCACTTGACTACTTAACCCCGTCCTGAGTGGGGCCACGCCGTCCCAGAACACAGAAACCTATTTCCACGCTGCTCCCTTCTTATTCATAGGCCCGAAGGCTCAGAGTCAAAGCTTTCTTTTGCCGAGACTTGGGCTGAGTCCAAACCGGCACCCTATTCCCTGCATAGTGTACTACTTTGGACCAGATTCCTGTGTTGAAAAACAGTAGGGTTGTACGTTAGAAGTATTTCAGTATATAATTTGTGACGCAGCCGTACACTTTTCAGTGTGTGGACCGGCGGACATTTTGTGGGTCTCTTTTTATGGTCGTTACAATAGAGGGATTTAGTCTTGATTATCATTTAAATGGTTGTAGGAATGCAGGAGGGTTGCCTGGCTCTTTGAGAGGATGGAGTTCAGGATTAAGACTTGAAGTGGTCGTGGCAGTTTCATGGTCATTTGTCAGGATCTGAGTGACCGTTGGCTCAACGCTGATTGAGATCGTATCTATATCTGGAATGTAGATCATTTAACGGTGACCTATGGCAACAAGGGAACGGTTTCTGTGTAGAATAAAATGACAAAGGAATACATTTGAAAGTTTTTTTTGTGCACCGTTAGCCAATGGGCTTTCCAGTTTGATCTGATCACCATTGGTCAATGCGGGAAGCGATTGTACCTCTGAAAGTCTGAGCAACATGTTGCCTGTTGCTTTGACATTGTAGCAATAGAATTTGAGTTCCAGCCAACTGCCGAAAACTAGTTTCCGATGTGGGGAAAGAGGCTCACAGTGTACAAAACTTTAAGAACACCTGCCTTTTCAATGACATAGACTGACCAGGTGAATCCAGGTGAAAGCTATGTTCCCTTATTGATATCACTTGTTAAATCCACTTCAATCAGTGTAGATGAAGGGGAGGAGACGGGTTAAAAAATGATTTTTAAGCCTTGAGACAATAGAAACATGGGGATTGTGTGTTTCATTCAGAGGGTGAATGGGCAAGACAACAGATTGAAGTGCCTTTGAACGGGGTATGGTAGTAGGTGCCAGGCAAACCAGTCTGAGTCTACTATACTAGAGGTTGACCGATTATTTGGAATGGCCGATTAATTTGGCCGATTTCAAGTTTTCATAACAATCGGAAATCGGTATTTTCGGAACACGATTTGGCCAATTAATTTTTTTTTTTTTTTTTTTTTTTTTTACACCTTTATTTAACCTTTATTTAACTAGACAAGTCAGTAAAGAACACATTCTTATTTTCAATGATGGGCTAGGAAAGTTGGGTGAACTGCCTTGTACAGGGGCAGAATGACACATTTTTTACCTTGTCAGCTCGGGGATTCAATCTTGCAAACTTACAGTTAACTAGTCCAACGCTCTAACCACCTGATTACATTGCACTCCACGAGGAGACTGCCTGTTACGCGAACGCAGTAAGCCAAGGTAAGTTGCTCGCTAGCATTAAACTTATCTTATAAAAAACAATCAATCAATCATAATCACTAGTTAACTACACATGGTTGGTGATATTACTAGTTTATCCAGCGTGTCCTGCGTTGCATGTAATCGATGCGGTGGCATTCGGAAAAGGACTGTCGTTGTTCCAATGTGTACCTAACCATAAACACCAATGCCTTTCTTAAAATCAATACACAGAAGTATATATTTTTAATCCTGCATATTTAGTTAATATTGCCTGCTAACATGACTGGTTGCGAACTGTGAAGACTATGTCTTCCTAACAAAGACAGCCACCTTCGCCAAACTGGGGATGATTTAACAAAAGCTTATTTGCGAAAAAAGCACAATCGTTGGACGACTGTACCTAACCATAAACATCAATGCATTTCTTAAAATCAATACACAGAAGTATATATTTTTAAACCTGCATTTTTAGCTAAAAGAAATCCAGGTTAGCAGGCAATATTCACCAGGTGAAATTGTGTCACTTCTCTTGCGTTCATTGCCCGCAGAGTCAGGGTATATGCAACAGTTTGGGCCGCCTAATTTGCCAGAATTGTACGTAATTATGACATAACATTGAAGGTTGTGCAATGTAACAGGAATATGTAGACTTAGGGATGCCACCTGTTAGATAAAACACAGAACGGTTCCGTATTTCACTGAAAGAATAAACCTCTTGTTTTCGAGATGATAGTTTCCGGATTCGACCATATTAATAACCTACGGCTCGTATTTCTGTGTGTTATTATGTTATAATTAAGTCTATGATTTGATAGAGCAGTCTGACTGAGCGGTGGTAGGCACCAGCAGGCTCATAAGCATTCATTCAAACAGCACTTTCGTGCATTTTGCCAGCAGCTCTTCGCTGTGCTTCAAGCATTGAGCTGTTTATGACTTCAAGCCTATCAACTCCCGAGATGAGGCTGGTGTAACCCATGTGAAATGGCTAGCTAGTTAACGGGGTGCGCGGTAATAGCGTTTCAAACGTCACTCGCTCTAAGACTTGGAGTAGTTGTTCCCCTTGCTCTGCATGGGTAATGCTGCTTCGAGGGTGGCTGTTGTCGATGTGTTCCTGGTTCGAGCCCAGGTTAGGAGCAAGGAGAGGGACGGAAGCTATACTGTTACACTGGCAATACTAAAGTGCCTGTAAGAACATCGAAATAGTCAAAGGTATATGAAATACAAATGGTATAGAGAGAAATAGTCCTATAATTCCTATAACAACTACAACCTAAAACTTCTTACCTGAGAATATTGAAGACTCGTTAAAAGGAACCACCAGCTTTCATATGTTCTCATGTTCTGAGCAAGGAACTTAAACATTAGCTTTTTTACATGGCACATATTGCACTTTTACTTTCTTCTCCAACACTTTATTTTTGCATTATTTAAACCAAATTGAACATGTTTCAGTATTTATTTGAGGCTAAATTGATTTTATTGATGTATTATATTAAGTTAAAATAAGTGTTCATTCAGTATTGTTGTAATTGTCATTATTACAAATACATTTTTTTTATAAATCGGCCGATTAATCGGCATCGGCTTTTTTTTGGTCATCCAATAATCGGCATCGGCGTTGAAAAATCATAGTCGGTCGACCTCTATACTCTACTGTAGAATAGAGTTCTGACATCATCTAGATACCATATCATTTTCTGTTCTGACCAAGTAAAAGGTTTCTAAATGGAAAATTATCTAAAAGAGATATTTAATATATATGATTCTGGAATCGGAATGGAGTCGCTGGATTCCACATTCCAAAGTCCAAAAACCAATGCAAGGCTTGGACAGTGATGAATTCATTTAGCCTGCAGGCTGCAGAGGCTGGCTCCCAAATGGCACCCTGGGTTTAGAGGAAGAGGATAGGATAACCCTTCAAATATGGCAAATTAAGCTCTGACGAACACATTGCCTGTTACTTTTCTATTTCATTATTTTGTTCCGACCAACTGCCGAGACGTGAATGGGTTTTATGTGGTTAAAAAAAATGTGACGATTCTAAATTTCAAATGTTAATAGGAGTGATTTTCAATTTAATAACACTGAGTGTGGTGGTCAGTGCTTAATGAAATTATACCATCAACTATCTATAGTGTTTTGACCAACATTCTGAAGTGAAGGCTTTCTATATTGAAATAATCACACACACACACGCACACACACGCACACGCACACACAGACACTCACGGGCGCTAAACAATTTTCTCTCCAAATTGATTTCATTTCAAAGGTTAGTCTGAGTACTAAACCATTTTCTGTCCAATTTTTAAAAATGTATTTTTATATCCATGCAGAGTGTTGCCATGGTGATTATACATTTACAACAGCACTTTGGGTGACATTCTGGGGACTTGGTGTACTTTACACGATTCAAACAAGCCCTTTATTCTCCTTAATGAATTCTGATCTATTCAGTTGATTAAGGAGTGATAACGGCATGTGTATGTGCGTTTGCTCGCAGGAATTTATTTCGTCTAAGATTATCGCCTTCCAATTGATCAACCGCAATAAAAGATGTCTCAAGTTTCATTCAATACCTTTTTGTATTGGGTCTTATTAAATGAAGAAGTCCACATCCGCTTCCAACACACCCTGCCATCCCCCTCCTCTAGTCTCCTACCAGCCATGTACACTTCAGTCTAAATGAACTCATCACTGTCCAAGCCTTGCATTGGGTTTTGTACGTTGGAATGTGGAATCCAACGACTGCGTTCCGATTCCAGAATCATATTATTTTTAATGAGCAGAAGTGCTGCATTTAGAGGAAGATGATAGGAGAACCCTTCAGATATGGCAAAGAGAGAGAGTAGGACGACAACAACACTCACATACAGATGTTGGACCATAATGTGATCACTCTTTTGTTGCAGAGAAGTGAGGAAATGCAAACTTGTACTGTATTTGAGTTTTAAAAAGGCCTCTAAAGTCTGTCATTTCCACTTTTCAGATTTGCCCTGATGAACAATGTATCAACCACACCAAAAATTCTCCATTAAATTCAATGAATTTAATAATTCACATTTCCTGTTGAGTCAGGATTATTTTCCTGCTGTAGCAAAATGGCTCAAATTAAGATCCTACATCTGTAGACACATCACTCTGGAATATATCCTGATTAAAGGGTATATGGACCCCCATATCGTCATGCCGACGACAGCCCAAGATGGTAGCTTCCTGGATCACACGGGGGAAGACATGCGAGTGGCGACGCTCGCCTAATGAGGCGCCTCCCTTTCCTCAGTCTGATTGACTGTCCAATACCTCTGTAAGGTTGGCTCCCAAATGGCACCCTATTCCCTACATAGTGCACTACCACCCAACGGGCGCTGGTCAAAAGTAGTGCAGCACTACGTAGTGAATAGGGAGCCATTTGTAACACACATTATATCTCTCTATATATCGCTGACTCATTTGTCTCAGAAGGCCTTTTGATCAACATGCCAACATCAGCAGTCTTCTGAGGAGGAGATGAGGGGTGTTCAGGTTTGACAAACAGGTTGTTTTCTCTGTCTTCTGAGGAGGAGATGGGGGTGGTTCAGGTTTGACAAACAGGTTGTTTTCTCTGTTTTCTGAGGAGGAGATGGGGGTGGTTCAGGTTTGACAAACAGGTTGTTTTCTCAGTCTTCTGAGGAGGAGATGGGGGTGGTTCAGGTTTGACAAACAGGTTGTTTTCTCAGTCTTCTGAGGAGGAGATGGGAGGGTTCAGGTTTGACAAACAGGTTGTTTTCTCAGTCTTCTGAGGAGGAGATGGGAGGGTTCAGGTTTGACAAACAGGTTGTTTTCTCAGTCTTCTGAGGAGGAGATGGGGGGGGTTCAGGTTTGACAAACAGGTTGTTTTCTCAGTCTTCTGAGGAGGAGATGGGGGGGTTCAGGTTTGACAAACAGGTTGTTTTCTCAGTCTTCTGAGGAGGAGATGGGGGGGGTTCAGGTTTGACAAACAGGTTGTTTTCTCAGTCTTCTGAGGAGGAGATGGGGTTGGTTCAGGTTTGACAAACAGGTTGTTTTCTCTGTTTCCTTTTTTCTTCTACTTAGTAAGTAAACTTTTTTAGATAAGTGGACACAGGACTGAGTCTGAATGAACCCCTATTCCATATGTGGTGGACTGCTTTTAAACCAGGGCCCATGGGGACAGAGAGCAGGGAGAGGGTTGAGTTAGGAGGTGTGAGACAGGGTGGTGTTAGTACACTCGTTCAGATGGAACGTAGGAGTCTTCATGGTATACAAACACTTCATTTAAGATTGAACACAACAACATTTCAGAATGAGTCCAAAATGACACCCTATTTTTACCCTTCCTTCCCTCCCTCTCTCTGACTCTTTCCTCTCTCTGACTCCTTCCTCTCTCTGACTCCTTCCTCTCCAGACTCCTCCCTCTATCTCACTCCTCATTCTATCTGACTCCTCCCTCTATCTGACTCCTCCCTCTTTCGGACTCCTCCCTCTCCGTGACCCCTTACTCTCTCCGAATCCTGCCTCTCTCTGACTCCTCCCTGTCTACGACTCCTCCCTCTCTCTCACTCCTCAATGTCTACAACTTCTCCCTCTCCCTGAGTCCTCCCTCTCTCCAACTCCTCCCTCTCTCTGACTTCTCCCTGTCTATGACTTCTTCCTCTTTCTGACTCCTCCCTCTCTCTGACTCCTCCCTCTCTGTGGTAATTAGGAAGTTAGAGGAATCCTTCACAGAGGAACCACACAGCTAGCTGCTCTCCAGCAGGCAAATGGCATTATCTTGTGTTTGTTTCATTCAGCATTGTGTTGTAGGCCCCTGGGAATCAAGGGTTGATTAATGCAGTCCACCAGAATGTATTAGCAGCTGTTCAGGTGGTGTGTGTGTGTGCGTGTGTGTGTGTGTGTGTGTGTGTGTGTGTGCGTGTGTGCGCGTGTGCGCGTGTGCGTGTGTGCGTGCGTGTGTGCGTGTGTGCGTGTGTGCGTGTGTGCGTGTGTGCGTGTGTGTAGGGAGGATTAAGAAGGAAATTAGATCAGAGACATGTCTTTTTTTACCTTTTTACAATTACTGATCTCTCTCTCTCTCTCTCTCTCTCTCTCTCTCTCTCTCTCTCTCTCTCAACATTGCTCAGGTATATGAAACCATTGTTTGGCTCTGCAGTAGAAGCAGAGGAGGGAGAATACAGCCACTCTTCTC
>NC_048583.1:6590071-6625071 GCF_013265735.2 Oncorhynchus mykiss | reverse complement strand
ACAGCAACACAATTAGACCCAACCAAATCATGAGAAAACAAAAAGATAATTACTTGACACATTGGAAAGAATTAACAAAAAAACACAGCAAACTAGAATGCTATTTGGCCCTAAACAGAGAGTACACAGCGGCAGAATACCTGACGACTGTGACTGACCCAAACGGAAATCTTTGACTATGTACAGACTCAGTGAGCATAGCCTTGCTATTGAGAAAGGCCGCCGTAGGCAGACCTGCTTCTGAAGAGAAGACAGGCTATGTGCTCACTGCCCACAAAATGAGGTGGAAACTGAGCTGCACTTCCTAACCTCCTGCCAAATGTATGACCATATTAGAGACACATATTTCCCTCAGATTACACAGATCGACAAATAACTTGAAAACAAACTCAATTTTGATAAACTCCCATATCTACTGGATAAAATACCACAGTGTGCCATCACAGCAAATGTCAAAGGTCAACCAGTGAAGAACAAACACCACCAACCCAAATGTATGCCTATTTATTTGAATGTTTGTACTTTAACCATTTGTACATCGTTATAACACTGTATATATATATATAGAATATGACATTTGAACTTCTGTATGTGTAATGTTTACTGTTCATTTTTATTGTTTATTTCACTTTTGTATATTATCTACCTCACTTGTTTCATGCAAATAAAGCTCCTTGAATTGAGAGAGACAGAGAGTCAGAGAGAGAGAGAGAGAGAGAGAAAGAGATAATGTGAGAGAGAGAGAGAGAGACAGAGAGTCAGAGAGAGAGAGAGAGAGAGAGAAATAGATAATGTGAGAGAGAGAGAGACAGAGAGTCAGAGAGAGAGAGAAAGAGAGAGAGAGAAATATATAATGTGAGAGAGAGAGAGACAGAGAGTCAGAGAGAGAGAGAGAGAGAGAGACAGAGTCAGAGAGAGAGAGAGAGAGAGAGAGAAGCGACAGACGGTTTGTAAAACAGAAATAAACTGCAGGATCTATCTAGTGGCCGGGGCGACAATGTCCTAATGTGTTTCCTCATAGCTCACACACACACACACACACACACACACACCTTGGCACGACCAGCTAGCACTAATGAATCAGACAGGGGCAGGTGGGTAAAGCCTTGGACCTGCACTCAATTACAGGACACCTGTATTCACCATATCACTCACTGTATCCATCCCATTCCCAACTGCACTGCCCACACAAACACACACACACACACACACAGAGAGAGAAAGACACACACATAAAGTAAGTGGGTCAACGAACACACATCTGGAAAAGACACACACACTACACGCACATACACATTAATATGTGATTAAATATCTGCCCCCACCGTCCCACATCCCTGTCACGTATATCCCTCCCTCTTCCAGGCTTCCTCCACCACCCCTCGCTCCCAGGGGACAAATTAAAACAATGGCAGTCAATAGGCTGACTGGGTCCTGACATTATCTGCCCCTTTTATAGACTTTTATATCTCAGCTCTGTCTTTTGGAATTCTCAAGTTCTCAGCACTATCTTATGGAATTCTAGAGTTCTCAGCACTATCTTCTAACATTCTAGAGTTCTCAGCATTATCTTATGGATTTATATGGTTCTCAGCTCTATCTTATGGAATTCTAGAGTTCTCAGCTCTATCTTATGGAATTCTCAAGTTCTAAGCACTATCTTATGGAATTCAAGAGTACTCAGCACTATCTTATAACATTCTAGAGTTCTCAGCATTATCTTATGGAATTCTAGAGTTCTCGGCATTATCTTATAACATTCTAGAGTTCTCAGCATTATCTTATAACACTATAGAGTTCTCAGCATTATCTTATGGAATTCTAGAGTTCTCAGCACTATCTTATAACATTCTAGAGTTCTCAGCATTATCTTATGGAATTCTATAGTTATCAGGTCTATCTTATAAAATTCAGGAGTTCTCAGCTCTATCTTATGGAATTCTATAGTTCTCAGCACTATCTTATCGAATTCTAGAGTTCTCAGCACTATCTCATACAATTCTAGAGTTCTCAGCACTATCTTATGGAATTCTAGAGTTCTCAGCACTATCTTATGGAATTCTAGAGTTATCAGCGCTACCATATGGAAATCTAGAGTTCTCAGCATTATCTTATGGAATTCTAGAGTTCTCAGCGCTACCTTATGGAATTCTAGAGTTCTCAGCTCTATCTACGGAATTCTAGAGTTCTCAGCTCTATCTTATGGAATTCTATAGTTCTCAGCACTATCTTATACAATTCTAGAGTTCTCAGCACTACCTTATGGAATTCTAGAGTTCTCAGCATTATCTTATGGAATTCTAGAGTTCTCAGCGCTACCTTATGGAATTCTATAGTTCTCAGCTCTATCTTACGGAATTCTAGAGTTCTCAGCTCTATCTTATGGAATTCTAGAGTTCTCAGCGCTACCTTATGGAATTCTAGAGTTCTCAGCATTATCTTATGGAATTCTAGAGTTCTCAGCGCTACCTTATGGAATTCTAGAGTTCTCAGCTCTATCTTACGGAATTCTAGAGTTCTCAGCTCTATCTTATGGAATTCTATAGTTCTCAGCTCTATCTTACGGAATTCTAGAGTTCTCAGCTCTATCTTATGGAATTATATAGTTCTCAGCTCTATCTTACAGAATTCTATAGTTCTCAGCACTATCTTATACAATTCTAGAGTTCTCAGCACTATCTTATGGAATTCTAGAGTTCTCAGCACTATCTTATGGAATTCTAGAGTTCTCAGCGCTACCTTATGGAATTCTAGAGTTCTCAGCATTATCTTATGGAATTCTAGAGTTCTCAGCGCTACCTTATGGAATTCTAGAGTTCTCAGCTCTATCTACGGAATTCTAGAGTTCTCAGCTCTATCTTATGGAATTCTATAGTTCTCAGCACTATCTTATACAATTCTAGAGTTCTCAGCACTATCAAATGGAATTCTAGAGTTCTCAGCACTATCTTATGGAATTCTAGAGTTCTCAGTGCTACCTTATGGAATTCTGTAGTTCTCAGCTCTATCTTACGGAATTCTGGAGTTCTCAGCTCTATCTTATGGAATTATATAGTTCTCAGCTCTATCTTACAGAATTCTATAGTTCTCAGCTCTATCTTATGGAATTCTATAGTTCTCAGCTCTATCTTATGGAAATCTAAAGTTCTCAGTACTATCTTATGGAATTCTAAAGTTCTCAGCACTATTTTATGGTATTCTAGAGTTCCCAGTGTTCTATTCCAGAATTATCCTCCCTGAAGTAGTGAGGTAGAAGTCAAAAGACTGTGGGATTATCTTATATCCCTCTTAAATATAAATCCCTCTCGCTAGTACATTTATCATATTAATGTTAACACCATTTCATTTGAGTAACTTACAGACCAATGACTACATCTGAATGAAGGATTCAGTAAGTAACCTTTTACTGCGGTGAGCTAAATCAGTGTTTCTTGGTAGTCTGAAACAAATCTACTAATTGAAACAAAAGTCTAGGTCCCACACGCATGGTTATGGGCTTAGAAAGAAGAAGACACCTGTACCATGTCAGATATAGAGTTGAAATGTATTACATTTTGAGTTTGCATCCCGATATTACACTCTATATACATCCCAGAAGACTAAAATATAACAAACCATTTGACATAGAAACACTGGATTTGAAGTTTATTTTTATATATTTTGCGTAATGTTTATTAATGATCAAATTATGAAAAAGATGAATAATGTTCCACTCACGAGGCCACTAGAGGGTGATTTTGTAATTGGACTGCAGGAAAGGGATTCCCGCACCTGTTTGATCCTGGTTGGAAGCTCATCAAGGATAAAATCACTTGTAAATATAAATCAGTACAGTTAGCTAGCTATGACATTAACACTATCTGGAGTGAAGTAGTTGACAAAGTGTGCTGATGTCATCAAGCCTCGACCATGATGTCTGTGTCTGACGTAGAACAGGAAAGGGTCTAAAGCTTTATAAAACGTGTCCAGACAAAACCAGGGGACCAGAATATCAGAGGGCTACTGTAATGTTCTCATGTGATCTGCTCTTAAAGGTAGCACTGGGGCTAGTAGAGATATAGAGGAGCTCTTAAGGTTAAAGGTTAAGGTAGCACTGGGGCTAGTAGAGATATAGAGGAGCTCTTAAGGTTAAAGGTTAAGGTAACAATGGGGCTAGTAGAGATATAGAGGAGCTCTAAAGGTTAAAGGTTAAGGTAGCACTGGGGCTAGTAGAGATATAGAGGAGCTCTTAAAGGTTAAAGGTTAAGGTAGCACTGGGGCTAGTAGAGATATAGAGGAGCTCTTAAAGGTTAAAGGTTAAGGTAGCACTGGGACTAGTAGAGATATAGAGTAGCTCTTAAAGGTTAAGGTTGCACTGGGGCTAGTAGAGATATAGAGGAGCTCTTAAGGTTAAAGGTTAAGGTAGCACTGGGGCTAGTAGAGATATAGATGAGCTCTTAATGGTTAAAGGTTAAGGTAGCACTGGGGCTAGTAGAGATATAGAGTAGCTCTTAAAGGTTAAAGGTTAAGGTAGCACTGGGTCCAGTAGAGATATAGAGGAGCTCTAAAGGTTAAAGGTTAAGGTAGCACTGGGGCCAGTAGAGATATAGAGGAGCTCTTAAAGGTTAAAGGTTAAGGTAGCACTGGGTCAAGTAGAGATATAGAGGAGCTCTTAAGGTTAAAGGTTAAGGTAGCACTGGGGCTAGTAGAGATATAGAGGAGCTCTTAAGGTTAAAGGGTAGAGGGAGACACAGTGTCAATAGTGATATAGAGGAGCTCTTAAGGTTAAAGGTTAGAGGGAGACACAGGGTCAATAGTGATATAGAGGAGCTCTTAAGGTTAAAGGTTAGAGGGAGACACGGGGTCAATAGTGATATAGAGGAGCAATTAAAGGTTAAAGTTTAGAGGTAGAACGGGGAACGGGAAAGGAGTCATAATGGACCTGATTCCCAAACCATAACGTTATAACTTAACCACAAGTGGTCAATGAAGGAAATGAGGAAAGAATATATGAGCCTGGTTCTCAGGCCTGGACCAGGATTCCCACATTAGGGCTTCACAAAACATTCATAGCCCATACATACAACATTCATAGCCACACATACAGCATTCATAGCCAATACGTACAGCATTCATAGCCCAGCATTCATAGCCCATACATACAGCATTCATAGCCTTTACATACAGCATTCATAGCCTATACATACAGAATTCATAGCCTTTACATACAGCATTCATAGCCTATACATACAGCATTCATAGCCCATACATACAGAATTCATAGCCTTTACATACAGCATTCATAGCCTATACATACAGCATTCATAGCCTTTACATACAGCATGCTTAGCCCATACATACTGCATTCATAGCCCCATACATACTGCATTCATAGTCCATACATACTGCATTCATAGCCCATACATACATCATTCATAGCCCATTTATACAGCATTCATAGCCCATACATAGAGCATTCATAGCCACACATACAGCATTCATAGCCAATACGTACAGCATTCATAGCCCATACATAGAGAATTCATAGCCCATACATACAGCATTCATAGCCTTTACATACAGCATTCATAGCCTATACATACAGCATTCATAGCCTTTACATACAGCATGCATAGCCCATACATACTGCATTCATAGCCCCATACATACAGCATTCATAGCCACACATACAGCATTCATAGCCAATACGTACAGCATTCATAGCCTATACATACTGCATCCATAGCCCCATACATACTGCATTCATAGCCCATAAATACTGCATTCATAGCCCATACATACATCATTCATAGCCCATTTATACAGCATTCATAGCCCATACATACAGCATTCATAGCCCATACATACAGCATTCATAGCCCATACATACAGCATTCATAGCCCATACATACAGCATTCATAGCCCATACATACAGCATTCATAGTCCATACATACAGCATTCATAGCCCATACATACAACATTCATAGCCCATACATACAGCATTCATAGCCCATACATACAGCATTCATAGCCACACATGCAGCATTCATAGCCAATACGCACAGCATTCATAGCCCATACATACAGAATTCATAGCCTTTACATACAGCATTCATAGCCTTTACATACAGCATGCTTAGCCCATACATACTGCATTCATAGCCCCATACATACTGCATTCATAGTCCATACATACTGCATTCATAGCCCATACATACATCATTCATAGCCCATTTATACAGCATTCATAGCCCATACATAGAGCATTCATAGCCACACATACAGCATTCATAGCCTTTACATACAGCATGCATAGCCCATACATACTGCATTCATAGCCCCATACATACAGCATTCATAGCCACACATACAGCATTCATAGCCAATACGTACAGCATTCATAGCCCATACATACAGCATTCATAGCCCATACATACAGCATTCATAGCCTTTACATACAGCATTCATAGCCTATACATACTGCATCCATAGCCCCATACATACTGCATTCATAGCCCATACATACTGCATTCATAGCCCATACATACATCATTCATAGCCCATTTATACAGCATTCATAGCCCATACATACAGCATTCATAGCCCATACATACAGCATTCATAGCCCATACATACAGCATTCATAGCCCATACATACAGCATTCATAGCCCATACATACAGCATTCATAGTCCATACATACAGCATTCATAGCCCATACATACAACATTCATAGCCCATACATGCAGCATTCATAGCCCATACATACAGCATTCATAGTCCATACATACAGCATTCATAGCCCATACATACAACATTCATAGCCCATACATACAGCATTCATAGCCCATGCATACAGCATGCATAGCCCATACATACAGCATTCATAGGCTAAGTATTTTCACCCCAGTCCCTACATACAGTAGCTGTCCATCCAGCCTGACTCTGTCAGCAGGTCTGCTAATAAACCTGATAGTGCCTCTCCTCTCCTCTAGCGTGAGGCTCATAGTAAATCAATAGCCTCTCGTCTCAGCGCTGACAAGCCAAGCCTCCTCTCTTTTTACGATGACACCAGAATATTAAATGATGTTGCCGTGAGGCGTAGCAGGAGCAGGTAGGCGACAAAGGGGGGAGGGAGGAGGAAGGGAAAGGGGGAGAGGAGCGACAGGTCTGTATGTAGCTTAAGGCAAGATATCAAGTGAGGCACTGCTTAGGGAATGAGGTGAGGTCAACAGGGTAGGAAAAGAAAAGAGATAGAGAGGAAGAGTGATAGAGAGAGAGGAAGAGTGTGTGAGAGAGAGAGAGAGAGAGAGAGAGAGAGAAAAGAGGAAGAGTGTGAAATAAAGGAGAATAATGAAAGAGAGAAAGATAGACCCAGGGTGTCTACATTCAGGTTAGAGGGAGAAAGACAAGAAGAGAGAGAGATTGAGAAAGAGGGAATAATGAATGAGGATAGAAGGAGAGATGAAGAGTGTGGGTGCTTAGAGACGAGAGTACAGTGTATGACCTTGGAGCAGAGTTCAGACACTCCTGAATCATTGATACACTCCATTCAGATTTGAATCTCAATGGCTAAGCTACATATGTGTTTCAATGGCTAAGCTACATATGTGCTTCTCAATGGCTAAGCTAACTGTGTGTTTCTCAATGGTTAAGCTAACTGTGTGTTTCTCAATGGTTAAGCTAACTGTGTGTTTCTCAATAGCTAAACTAACTGTGTGTTTCTCAATAGCTAAACTAACTGTGTGTTTCTCAATAGCTAAACTAACTGTGTGTTTCTCAATAGCTAAACTAACTGTGTGTTTCTCAATGGCTAAACTAACTGTGTGTTTCTCAATAGCTAAACTAACTGTGTTTCTCAATGGTTAAACTAACTGTGTGTTTCTCGATGGCTAAGCTAACGTATTCCGTCTCAATGCTAGCTAAAGGGCTAGCTACAGAAACTGTCTATTTTAATGGCTAACCTTCTCTATGCCAATGCTATACTAATCTAAGTCCAGTGCTAACACATGTCCTCAGTCTCAATTCATACAATGTTAACTCTCAATGACCGGCCAAATGACTCAACCTCATAGCCAACTGCCACCTGTACATTGTTGCCCACAAGGCCTTGCCTGTGTACAGTATTATTAGTTTTAAATGTATAAAGGGATCCACTTGTTGAAGAAATTGTGTTTAACTGGATTTACTTACCGGTAAAAACATTTAGCACATTTCATAACTTTTAAGTTGCTTTCAACTTGCTAAATGACAATATAGTTATTATTCTTCATTAAATCACAAATTACATTATATTAAATGTTAAATTCATATTATTTGAACACAGTAGCAGTCTCTCTCAACTTGTTTTGCTCTACTCGTACATAGAGCTCTGTCACTAGATTTGTTACACAGAACAACAACGTGTCACAATGGAGAGTGGGTGAAAATATAATATATGTAAATAATTCTTAGGCCTGAGTCCCAAATGGGACCCTAATCTATACATGGTGCACTACTGTAACCAGGGCCCATAGGGATGCCCATAGGGCTCTGGTCAAAAGTAGTGCACTATGTAGAGGATAAGGTGCCATTTGGGACACATTTCAAAGTTAGGCCATGTCAAATGTTCTGAGGCCCCACTGCAACCAACCGAAGACAAGCAAAAGTACAATCAAAGGTTCTTTATTATAAATTCAGCTTTTACAGCAATGATACGGCCTAGTATCATTCCAGCCTGATTAGAACATTTAAAGGACTAGGATTTAGGGCTGTAGGCTATGAGTATCAGGTCAAACTAACAGCAGCTGATTCACTCACAGAGTGATGGCCAAAACAGCTAATTCACTCACAGAGTGATGGCCAAAACAGCTGATTCACTCATAGAGTGATGGCCAATGTTCCTTCGTCTCTACCATAGCAGGGTTGAGCTCTTCCTCCTGACCAGGGTGTCGTTAGCTGATGGCTGGTCCCGCAGTCGATTGCTGGTCACTGGCTTTCCCTTGCTCTGCACCGGCCCGGGCAGCGTGGCAACGTTGTGCGTAGCCTCTCGCAGGTGTGTCCGGCGTGTCTCCCGTGTCTGTTGTCACTGGGACACAAAGCATACAATGACAGCATGTACTGGAGTCACACGCTGGAAATCAGCCGTTCCTTTAGTCGTGCTATAGAGAGCAGCAGGTGAACACAGGAGAGGAGCAGCAACAACCAGGTGGAATTTGGTCGGTTGTGAGGTCACCGGTCCGGAAGTCCCAGCTCCTTAATACTCTAGTTCTGGGGAGTGTTTAGCAATTAGTTTTGGGGAAGGTGGAGGTGATAGGCAATGTGATTTTAGTCCACGCCAATCTGTGGAATCACAGCACACCATACAAGCAAGCAGAAAATAGTTAATGTGATTCAATTCAATTTCACATGTGAAAATGTAAGGAATTAAGTGAAAGGTAATCGCTATAAACAACACACAGCGCACATGATTAGAAGGCACTAATTAGTAAGCAGTATGAAGTAATACAATTCTTATAAATAATACAAAGAAACTGGCAGTCTCTTTAGTGTAGGGGCAGTCTCTAGTTAAGTAAGAGTAGGGGCAGTCTCTTTAGTAAGAGTAGGGGCAGTCTCTAGTTAAGTAAGAGTAGGGGCAGTCTCTTTAGTAAGAGTAGGGGCAGTCTCTAGTTAAGTAAGAGTAGGGGCAGTCTCTAGTTAAGTAAGAGTAGGGGCAGTCTCTTTAGTAAGTGTATGGGCAGTCTCTAGTTAAGTAAGAGTAGGGGCAGTCTCTAGTTAAGTAAGAGTAGGGGCAGTCTCTTTAGTAAGTGTAGGGGCAGTCTCTAGTTAAGTAAGAGTAGGGGCAGTCTCTAGTTAAGTAAGAGTAGGGGCAGTCTCTTTAGTAAGTGTAGGGGCAGTCTCTAGTTAAGTAAGAGTAGGGGCAGTCTCTAGTTAAGTAAGAGTAGGGGCAGTCTCTTTAGTAAGTGTAGGGGCAGTCTCTAGTTAAGTAAGAGTAGGGGCAATCTCTAGTTAAGTAAGAGTAGGGGCAGTCTCTTTAGTAAGAGTAGGGGCAGTCTCTAGTTAAGTAAGAGTAGGGGCAGTCTCTAGTTAAGTAAGAGTCAGGGTCAGTCTCTTTAGTAAGAGTAGGGGCAGTCTCTAGTTAAGTAAGAGTAGGGGCAGTCTCTAGTTAAGTAAGAGTCAGTCTGTAGTTTAGTAAGAGTCAGGGTCAGTCTCTTTAGTAAGAGTAGGGGCAGTCTCTAGTTAAGTAAGAGTCAGTCTGTAGTTTAGTAAGAGTCAGGGTCAGTCTATTTAGTAAGAGTAGGGGCAGTCTCTAGTTAAGTAAGAGTAGGGGCAGTCTCTAGTTAAGTAAGAGTCAGGGTCAGTCTCTTTAGTAAGAGTAGGGGCAGTCTCTAGTTAAGTAAGAGTAGGGGCAGTCTCTAGTTAAGTAAGAGTCAGTCTGTAGTTTAGTAAGAGTCAGGGTCAGTCTCTTTAGTAAGAGTAGGGGCAGTCTCTAGTTAAGTAAGAGTCAGTCTGTAGTTTAGTAAGAGTCAGGGTCAGTCTATTTAGTAAGAGTAGGGGCAGTCTCTAGTTAAGTAAGAGTAGGGGCAGTCTCTAGTTAAGTAAGAGTCAGTCTGTAGTTTAGTAAGAGTCAGGGTCAGTCTCTTTAGTAAGAGTAGGGGCAGTCTCTAGTTAAGTAAGAGTCAGTCTGTAGTTTAGTAAGAGTCAGGGTCAGTCTCTTTAGTAAGAGTAGGGGCAGTCTCTAGTTAAGTAAGAGTCAGTCTGTAGTTTAGTAAGAGTCAGGGTCAGTCTCTTTAGTAAGAGTAGGGGCAGTCTCTAGTTAAGTAAGAGTCAGTCTGTAGTTTAGTAAGAGTCAGGGTCAGTCTCTTTAGTAAGAGTAGGGGCAGTCTCTAGTTAAGTAAGAGTCAGTCTGTAGTTTAGTAAGAGTCAGGGTCAGTCTCTTTAGTAAGAGTAGGGGCAGTCTCTAGTTAAGTAAGAGTCAGTCTGTAGTTTAGTAAGAGTCAGGGTCAGTCTCTTTAGTAAGAGTAGGGGCAGCCTCTAGTTAAGTAAGTGTATGGGCAGTATCTAGTTAAGTAAGAGTAGGGGCAGTCTCTAGTTAAATAAGAGTCAGTCTGTAGTTTAGTAAGAGTCAGGGTCAGTCTCTTTAGTAAGAGTAGGGGCAGTCTCTAGTTAAGTAAGTGTATGGGCAGTATCTAGTTAAGTAAGTGTATGGGCAGTATCTAGTTAAGTAAGTGTATGGGCAGTCTCTAGTTAAGTAAGTGTATGGGCAGTATCTAGTTAAGTAAGTGTATGGGCAGTCTCTAGTTAAGTAAGTGTATTGGCAGTATCTAGTTAAGTAAGTGTATGGGCAGTATCTAGTTAAGTAAGTGTATGGGCAGTATCTAGTTAAGTAAGTGTATGGGCAGTCTCTAGTTAAGTAAGTGTATGGGCAGTATCTAGTTAAGTAAGTGTATGGGCAGTATCTATTTAAGTAAGTGTATGGGCAGTCTCTAGTTAAGTAAGTGTATGGGCAGTATCTAGTTAAGTAAGTGTATGGGCAGTCTCTAGTTAAGTAAGTGTATGGGCAGTATCTAGTTAAGTAAGAGTAGGGGCATTCTCTAGTTAAGTAAGAGTCAGTCTGTAGTTTAGTAAGAGTCAGGGTCAGTCTCTTTAGTAAGAGTAGGGCAGTCTCTAGTTAAGTAAGTGTAGGGGAAGTCTGTAGTTTAGTAACAGTCAGTCTGTATTTTAGTAAGAGTCAGGACCAGTCTCTAGTAACAGTTAGGGTCAGTCTCTAGTTTAGTAAGAGTCAGGGTCAGTCTCTAGTTAAGTAAGAGTCAGGGCCAGTCTCTAGTTTAGTAAGAGTCAGGGTCAGTCTCTAGTTTGGTAAGAGTCAGGGTCAGTCTCTAGTTTGGTAAGAGTCAGGGTCAGTCTCTAGTTTAGTAAGAGTCAGGGTCAGTCTCTAGTTAAGTAAGAGTCAGGGCCAGTCTCTAGTTTAGTAAGAGTTTGGGGCAGTCTCTAGTTTAGCAGGAGTCAGGGTAAGTCTCTAGTTTAGGAAGAGTCAGGGTCAGTTTCTAGTTTAGTAAGAGTCAGGGTAAGTCTCTAGTTTAGTAAGAGTCAGGGTAAGTCTCTAGTTTAGTAACAGTCAGGGTCAATCTCTAGTTTAGAAAGAGTCAGGGTCAGTCTCTAGTTTGGTAAGAGTCAGGGTCAGTCTCTAGTTTAGTAAGAGTCAGGGTCAGTCTCTAGTTTGGTAAGTGTTCGGAGCAGTCTCTAGTTTAGTAAGAGTCAGGGTCAGTCTCTAGTTTTGTAAGAGTCATTGTCTGTCTCTAGTTTGGTAAGAGTCAGGGTCAGTCTCTAGTTTAGTAGGAGTCAGGGTCAGTCTCTAGTTAAGTAACAGTCAGGGTCAGTCTCTAGTTTAGTAAGAGTCAGGGTCAGTCTCTAGTTTAGTAAGTGTAGGGGCAGTCTCTAGTTAAGTAAGAGTAGGGGCAATCTCTAGTTAAGTAAGAGTAGGGGCAGTCTCTTTAGTAAGAGTAGGGGCAGTCTCTAGTTAAGTAAGAGTAGGGGCAGTCTCTAGTTAAGTAAGAGTCAGGGTCAGTCTCTTTAGTAAGAGTAGGGGCAGTCTCTAGTTAAGTAAGAGTAGGGGCAGTCTCTAGTTAAGTAAGAGTCAGTCTGTAGTTTAGTAAGAGTCAGGGTCAGTCTCTTTAGTAAGAGTAGGGGCAGTCTCTAGTTAAGTAAGAGTCAGTCTGTAGTTTAGTAAGAGTCAGGGTCAGTCTATTTAGTAAGAGTAGGGGCAGTCTCTAGTTAAGTAAGAGTAGGGGCAGTCTCTAGTTAAGTAAGAGTCAGGGTCAGTCTCTTTAGTAAGAGTAGGGGCAGTCTCTAGTTAAGTAAGAGTAGGGGCAGTCTCTAGTTAAGTAAGAGTCAGTCTGTAGTTTAGTAAGAGTCAGGGTCAGTCTCTTTAGTAAGAGTAGGGGCAGTCTCTAGTTAAGTAAGAGTCAGTCTGTAGTTTAGTAAGAGTCAGGGTCAGTCTATTTAGTAAGAGTAGGGGCAGTCTCTAGTTAAGTAAGAGTAGGGGCAGTCTCTAGTTAAGTAAGAGTCAGTCTGTAGTTTAGTAAGAGTCAGGGTCAGTCTCTTTAGTAAGAGTAGGGGCAGTCTCTAGTTAAGTAAGAGTCAGTCTGTAGTTTAGTAAGAGTCAGGGTCAGTCTCTTTAGTAAGAGTAGGGGCAGTCTCTAGTTAAGTAAGAGTCAGTCTGTAGTTTAGTAAGAGTCAGGGTCAGTCTCTTTAGTAAGAGTAGGGGCAGTCTCTAGTTAAGTAAGAGTCAGTCTGTAGTTTAGTAAGAGTCAGGGTCAGTCTCTTTAGTAAGAGTAGGGGCAGTCTCTAGTTAAGTAAGAGTCAGTCTGTAGTTTAGTAAGAGTCAGGGTCAGTCTCTTTAGTAAGAGTAGGGGCAGTCTCTAGTTAAATAAGAGTCAGTCTGTAGTTTAGTAAGAGTCAGGGTCAGTCTCTTTAGTAAGAGTAGGGGCAGTCTCTAGTTAAGTAAGTGTATGGGCAGTATCTAGTTAAGTAAGTGTATGGGCAGTATCTAGTTAAGTAAGTGTATGGGCAGTCTCTAGTTAAGTAAGTGTATGGGCAGTATCTAGTTAAGTAAGTGTATGGGCAGTATCTAGTTAAGTAAGTGTATGGGCAGTCTCTAGTTAAGTAAGTGTATTGGCAGTATCTAGTTAAGTAAGTGTATGGGCAGTATCTAGTTAAGTAAGTGTATGGGCAGTATCTAGTTAAGTAAGTGTATGGGCAGTCTCTAGTTAAGTAAGTGTATGGGCAGTATCTAGTTAAGTAAGTGTATGGGCAGTATCTATTTAAGTAAGTGTATGGGCAGTCTCTAGTTAAGTAAGTGTATGGGCAGTCTCTAGTTAAGTAAGTGTATGGGCAGTATCTAGTTAAGTAAGAGTAGGGGCATTCTCTAGTTAAGTAAGAGTCAGTCTGTAGTTTAGTAAGAGTCAGGGTCAGTCTCTTTAGTAAGAGTAGGGCAGTCTCTAGTTAAGTAAGTGTAGGGGAAGTCTGTAGTTTAGTAACAGTCAGTCTGTATTTTAGTAAGAGTCAGGACCAGTCTCTAGTAACAGTTAGGGTCAGTCTCTAGTTTAGTAAGAGTCAGGGTCAGTCTCTAGTTAAGTAAGAGTCAGGGCCAGTCTCTAGTTTAGTAAGAGTCAGGGTCAGTCTCTAGTTTGGTAAGAGTCAGGGTCAGTCTCTAGTTTGGTAAGAGTCAGGGTCAGTCTCTAGTTTAGTAAGAGTCAGGGTCAGTCTCTAGTTAAGTAAGAGTCAGGGCCAGTCTCTAGTTTAGTAAGAGTTTGGGGCAGTCTCTAGTTTAGCAGGAGTCAGGGTAAGTCTCTAGTTTAGGAAGAGTCAGGGTCAGTTTCTAGTTTAGTAAGAGTCAGGGTAAGTCTCTAGTTTAGTAAGAGTCAGGGTAAGTCTCTAGTTTAGTAACAGTCAGGGTCAATCTCTAGTTTAGAAAGAGTCAGGGTCAGTCTCTAGTTTGGTAAGAGTCAGGGTCAGTCTCTAGTTTAGTAAGAGTCAGGGTCAGTCTCTAGTTTGGTAAGTGTTCGGAGCAGTCTCTAGTTTAGTAAGAGTCAGGGTCAGTCTCTAGTTTTGTAAGAGTCATTGTCTGTCTCTAGTTTGGTAAGAGTCAGGGTCAGTCTCTAGTTTAGTAGGAGTCAGGGTCAGTCTCTAGTTAAGTAACAGTCAGGGTCAGTCTCTAGTTTAGTAAGAGTCAGGGTCAGTCTCTAGTTTAGTAAGAGTCAGGGTCAGTCTCTAGTTTAGTAAGAGTCAGGGTCAGTCTCTAGTTTATTAAGTGTTCGGGCAGTCTCTAGTTTATTAAGTTTTCGAGGCAGTCTCTAGTTTACTAAGTTTTCGAGGCAGTCTCTAGTTTACTAAGTTTTCGAGGCAGTCTCTAGTTTATTTAGTGTTTTGGGCAGTCTCTAGTTTAGTAAGAGTCAGGGTAAGTCTCTAGTTTAGTAAGACTCAGGGTCAGTCTCTAGTTTGGTAAGAGTCAGGGTCAGTCTCTAGTTTAGTAAGAGTCAGGGTCAGTCTCTAGTTTAGTAAGAGTCAGGGACTGTCTCTAGTTTAGTAAGAGTCAGGGTCGGTCTCTAGTTTAGCAGGAGTCAGGGTCAGTCTCTTGTTTAGTAAGAGTCAGGGTCTGTCTCTAGTTTAGTAAGAGTCAGGGTCGGTCTCTAGTTTAGCAGGAGTCAGGGTCAGTCTCTAGTTTAGTAAGAGTCAGGGTCAGTCTCTAGTTTAGTAAGAGTCAGGGTCAGTCTCTAGTTTAGTAACAGTCAGGGTCAGTGTATGCATGTGTGTGAATAGGATAAGTGAGGATGCAGCAGGCCTGAAATGTCTCTCTAAGGCACAACTTGAGCTTTACTGAGCCGTTTAGCTCCTCGCAGAGAGAAGGATAAACACTCTCTCGCTCTCTCTCTCTCTAGTGGAGAAATGGATAAACAGTCTCTCCATCTTCTCGTGAAGGGGAATGGGAGAGGAAGCTTCTAGAGAGTGTTACTGCCAAACAGTTCCTCTCCTCCTCCATCTCTTTCTCTCTGTTTGTCACACAGCCTGTTGATTGGATGGTATTGTAGCAGGCAACAGAAGGAAATAGAAAGAAGACAAACTAGCTGGGAAACATTTGTCAGAAACAATTCTCACCCAGCATGGGACTGCTGCTCAAATATGTCAACGTGGAACCCCGCTGCCAAGTATTCTGACAGGACATCTCACAGGAAGTTGTCATCGATACGGACATTCTGCTGAAAGCCTTGCTGCTGGTTAGGACCTCTGCTGTACAATTGTGTGTGTGTGTGTGTGTGTGTGTGTGTGTGTGTGTGTGTGTGTGTGTGTGTGTGTGTGTGTGTGTGTGTGTGTGTGTGTGTGTGTGTGTGTGTGTGTGTGTGTGTGTGTGTGTGTGTGTGTGTGTGTCTTTGTCATTTGACGAGATCTGCACTGAAGTGGTGTCCCCTGGGACTGGCGAGTGACAGTGGAAGACAAGCCATTTCTCGTCTATCCTCTGTCCCTTTCAATCTCCTCTCATCCATCCCTCCCTCCCATTGTTCTGTCTCCACTACTCTCATCCATCCATCCCTCCCTCCACTACTCTCATCCATCCCCCCCTCCCATTGTTCTGTCTCCACTACTCTCCTCCATCCCTCCCTCCCATTGTTCTGTCTCCACTACTCTCATCCATCCCTCCCTCCACTACTCTCATCCATCCCTCCCTCCCATTGTTCTGTCTCCACTACTCTCATCCATCCCTCCATCCCACCGTTCTGTCTCCACTACTCTCATCCATCCCTCCCTCCCATTGTTCTGTCTCCACTACTCTCATCCATCCCTCTCTCCCATTGTTCTGTCTCCACTACTCTCATCCATCCCTCCCTCCCATTGTTCTGTCTCCACTACTCTCATCCATCCCTCCCTCCCATTGTTCTGTCTCCACTACTCTCATCCATCCCTCCCTCCCATTGTTCTGTCTCCACTACTCTCATCCATCCCTCCCTCCCATTGTTCTGTCTCCACTACTCTCATCCATCCCTCCCTCCCATTGTTCTGTCTCCACTACTCTCATTCATCCCTCTATCCCACCGTTCATTCTCCACTACTCTCATCCATCCCTCCATCCCACCGTTCTGTCTCCACTACTCTCATCCATCCCTCCTTCCCATTGTTCTGTCTCCACTACTCTCATCCATCCCTCCCTCCCATTGTTCTGTCTCCACTACTCTCATCCATCCCTCCCTCCCATTGTTCTGTCTCCACTACTCTCATCCATCCCTCCCTCCCATTGTTCTGTCTCCACTACTCTCATCCATCCCTCTATCCCACCGTTCATTCTCCACTACTCTCATCCATCCCTCCCTCCCATTGTTCTGTCTCCACTACTCTCATCCATCCCTCCCTCCCATTGTTCTGTCTCCACTACTCTCATCCATCCCTCCATCCCACCGTTCTGTCTCCACTACTCTCATCCATCCCTCCCTCCCTCCACTACTCTCATCCATCCCTCCCTCCCATTGTTCTGTCTCCACTACTCTCATCCATCCCTCCCTCCCATTGTTCTGTCTCCACTACTCTCATCCATCCCTCCCTCCACTACTCTCATCCATCCCTCCATCCCACCGTCTTGTCTCCACTACTCTCATCCATCCCTCCCTCCCATTGTTCTGTCTCCACTACTCTCATCCATCCCTCCATCCCACCATCTTGTTTCCACTACTCTCATCCATCCCTCCATCCCACCGTTCATTCTCCACTACTCTCATCCATCCCTCCCTCCACTACTCTCATCCATCCCTCCATCCCACCGTTCTGTCTCCACTACTCTCATCCATCCCTCCCTCCACTACTCTCATCCATCCCTCCATCCCACCATTTTGTCTCCACTACACTCATCCATCCCTCCCTCCACTACTCTCATCCATCCCTCCCTCCCATTGTTCTGTCTCCACTACACTCATCCATCCCGTCTCCTCTTTACTATCTCTCCGGTCGTCCCTAAATCTCCTCCATCCATCCCTCCATCCCTCCCTCCCTCTCCTCTCCACTCAATCCCTCCATCCCTTCCTCCCTCCCTCTCCTACACTCAATCCCTCCTCTCCTCTCCTCTCCTTTCCTCTCCTCCACTCAATCCCTCCATCCCGTATGTCCAGAGAAAACATTTGTTTCACAGTGTGAATATCAAATCTCTGCCAAAGCATCACAATATATTATCTGTGTGACACCAACACACACAGACACACACACAATGTTGGAGTGGAGGGGGTTTGGAATTAGTAAGGGGGTGTCGCTCACCCACGTTTTCTATGTTGTGGGAATGCTAAGTAGCACCTAGTCATACGTCTAGCTGTCAATCACACACACACAAACACACTAATGCATTGTGCACACACACACACACACACACACACACACACACACACACACACACACACACACACACACACACACACACACACAGGCACAAGCGGATGTATGGACAAATCCATACAACAACGTGTTAAGAATGATCTGGACCACATGAATGGCAACTATCCAACCCACACAGGCCTTTCAATCAACACACACACACACGCGCGTACATGCACACCAACCACAAATCATTTAACAAGCAACATGACATGCCTGTCAAAAGATTCCACCGCATCTCCACTCATAAGCGATCCATGTAATACACTCTTAGACAAAAATAACCTTTTGAATAACTCTTTTTTGATCCAGTTAAAACCCCTGTAGTTTCAGGTGGAACCCTTATTAGTTCACTGTAGAACCCTTTCCACAGAGAGTCCTACATGGACCAAAAATAGTTTTATCTGGAACCAAAAAGGGTTCTAACTGGAACCAAAAAGGGTTCTAACTGGAACCAAAAAGGGTTCTAACTGGAACCAAAAAGGGTTCTAACTGGAACCAAAAAGGGTTCTAACTGGAACCAAAAAGGGTTCTAACTGGAACCAAAAAGGGTTCTAACTGGAACCAAAAAGGGTTCTAACTAGAACCAAAAATGTTTATTTTATGGGGACAGACAAATAACCCATATCTAGAGAGGTACCCATATCTAGGGAGGTACCCATATCTTTAGAGGTACCCATATCTAGGCATGTACCCACATCTAGGGATGTTCCGACATCTAGGAATGCACCCACATCCAGGGAGGTACCCACATCTAGGGAGGTACCCATATCTAGGGATGCACCCACATCTAGGGAGGTACCCACATCTAGGGAGGTACCCATATCTTGAGAGGTACCCATATCTAGGGAGGGACCCATATCTAGGGAGGTACCCATATCTTGAGAGGTACCCACATATAGGGATGTTCCGACATCTAGGGAGGTACCCATATCTAACGAGGTACCAAATATCTTGAGAGGTACCCATATCTTGAGAGGTACCCATATCTTGAGATAGACATATGTAGGGAGATATCCATATCTTGAGAGGTATTGATATCTAGGGAGGTACCCATATCTTGGGAGATACCCATATCTTGAGAGGTATTGATATCTAGGGAGGTACCCATATCTTGGGAGGTACCCATATCTTGGGAGGTACCCATATCTTGAAAGGTACCCATATCTTGAGAGGTACCCATATCTTGAGAGATAGCCCTATCCAGGGAGGTAAACAGGATGTATGTCATGGAGCTGTGAGGAGCGTGACTGATTCTGCCACTGTGGAGGACGGATATGGATCACATCAAGTAGGCCAGTATGCTAATCCTCACAGATGTTTCCCTCAATTCATGAAATGATGACTGAATTAATGTGAAGTATGATCTTTCCATGACATGGACTGACCAGGTGAAACCAGGTGAAAGCTATGATCCCTCATTGATGTCACTTGTTAAATCCACTTCAATCAGTGTAGATGAAGGGGAGGAGACAGGTTAAAGAATGATTTTTAAGCCTTGAGACAAATGAGGCATGGATTGTGTATATGTGCCATTCAGAGGGTGAATGGGTAAGATAAGATATTTAAGTGCATTTTAATGGGGCATGGTAGTAGGTGCCAGGCGCAATGGTTTGAGTGTGTCAAGAACTGCAACGCTGCTGTGTTTTTCACCCTCAACAGTTTCCTGTGTGTATCAAGAATGGTCCACCACCCAAAGGACATCCAGCCAACAACTCTGGGAAGCATTGGAGTCAACATGGGCCAGCTTCCCTGTGGAACGCCTTTCAACCCCTTGTAGATTCCACGGCCTGACAAATTGAGGCAAGAGGGAGGGGGGGGGGTGTATATTTATTAGGTTCCAAACATCTTTTCATGCTAGGAATAAGACGTGTTTGTAACACCGTGGCAGATTTAAAGATCCAGAAGTCATGTCAGAAGCGAGCAGATTCATTACAGCTGCAAATTCCATCGTGTTTTTGAAGTTCATGTTGCTTTCTTTGTCTAGCCACACTATGATAAATCTATCAAAGACAGTTTTGCATTTATAAACATTTGTGCGTAGCCTACTGCTGTGTGCTCGTCACTGTGCTAATGATGTGGAGACAAACTATCTGATCTGTTGCAATAACCTCATTGGTTGTTGGATATATTGTCCCAGAAGTGTCCCAGACAATGTTGTACCATCCCCATCATGCCCTTGTTTTAGAGCCCTGGATATATAGCCTACCCAGAGAGAAAGCACATCATTTGATCCTCTCTTCGTCTTTCTGAAACTATTGGATGATTATTTTTCAGTTTCTCTCCCTTGCTGTGTCTCTAGTAATGATTGGTATGACTGGGGGTGGTCAGGACACCACCTGTGCTGCTCTGCTCTCTTTCACGTGACTCAGCTGCCTGCTGCAATGCTCTCAACACCAATGACAGTGCTCATCACACACACACACACACACACACACACACACACACACACACACACACACACACACACACACACACACACACACACACATACACACACACACACACACACACATACACACACACACACACACACACATACACACACACACACACACATACACACACACACACACACACACACATACACACACACACATCACTCCCTCCCTTCACCTCTCTCACTCACTCACTCACTCTTCACTCACTCACTCACTCACTCACTCACTCTCTCACTCTCTCACTCTCTCACTCTCTCACTCTCTCACTCACTCACTCACTCTCTCACTCACTCACTCACTCACTCACTCTTCACTCACTCACTCACTCACTCTCTCACTCACTCACTCACTCTCTCACTCACTCACTCACTCACTCACTCACTCACTCACTCACTCACTCAGCAACAGCCTGCCTCACCGCCTGATATTCAGCAGGTCACAGTGAAATTAATAGATGTTCTTTTTCTGTTAATTTTTTGATGAGAAATGCCAATAGTCACCCCCCCCCCCAAAAAAAAATGTCATCCCGTGACCAATACATTTTTACCCATTACATAATTTTCAAAGTAGCCCAATTTGGACGTGGCAACCTCATGAGCAGGCCTGCCAAGGGAACTGCATGGAGGTTGCCTAGCAACACGTGCCTGCATTGAGCAACACATTGTGTTGATTTGTGAATCTGTTTAGACGAACAGCTAGCGTGACAGCTAGATCGGCTTTGAAAATGTCAGATTGCAGTTAATAGAGAGAAAACTATACCAATATAACTACATGACATTCACAAATCATGACATTCACAAATCATAAGCTACTTCCTTATAATAGACATGCAGGTCCATTTTGGTGCAAAATTCTTACTTACTCAACATTTAAGAGTTTAGCTAATATTCCCTCAACATGGGACACCCCCTAACGTAGGACACCCCCTAACGTAGGACACCCCCTAACGTAGGACACCCCCTAAAGTAGGACACCCCCTAAAGAAGGACACCCCCTAACATCGGACACCCCCTAACGTAGGACACCCCCTAAAGTAGGACACCCCCTAAAGTAAGACACCCCCTAACGTAGGACACCCCTAAAGTAGGACACCCCCTAACGTAGGACACCCCCTAACGTAGGACACCCCCTAACGTAGGACACTCTCTAGAGGTTAGAGGATTAAATCACCTCGAGCGCAACATTTAAATGGACTGGAAAATAACGGTACGTTTTGTGACTAAAGACACCCTTCTAGCTGGCTGACCACCAATTTTCATTGCAATTTATGTAAGTTAAGTTAGCCTCTCTTGGCTAGGGAGCAGTATTTTCACCTACGGATGAAAAGTGTGCCCAAAGTAAATTGCCTGTTACTCAGGCCCAGAAGCTAGGATATGCATATAATTGGTCGATTTGGATTGAAAACACTCTAAAGTTTCTAAAACTGTTAAAATAATGTCATATTAGTATAACAGAACTGAGATGGCGAAACCCTGAGGAAAAACCATCCAAAAAAAAAAGATTTTCAGGCTACCACTATTTTCAACTGCTGTCACTTTTGACAATGGCTGTCACAAGGTCCTTCCAGATTGCAGTTCCAAGGACTTCCACTAGATGTCTTTAGAAAGAGTTTCCGGTTGGTTTCTGGAAAAATGAGCCAGAAATTGTATTTTTTCTAGGTGGCTACCATTTTGGCTGTAGTGTTTCCAAGTTTGTGAATGAGAGCGCGTTCTTTGGTAAAGACAGTAACGATTCCCCGTTTTAAATTGTATCATTTATTTACGTATTAGGGTACCTAAGGTTTGATTATAAACGTTGTTTGACTTGTTTGGAAAAATGTATTAGTAACGTTTGGGATTCATTTTGAATGTATTTTGATGGAGGGAAACTGGGTGGATTATTGACTGAAGCGCGCCAGCTAAACTGATATAAAGAAGGACATTATCGAACAAAGGGACCATTTGTGAAGTAACTGGGACCTTTTGGAGTGCCAACAGAAGAAAATCATCAAAGGTAAGGCATTTTTTATATCGCTATTTCGGACTTTCGTGTCGCACCTGCCTGGTTGAAATATGTTTTTCATGGTTTTGTATGCGGGGCACTGTCCTCAGATAATCGCATGGTCTGCTTTCGCCGTAAAGCCTTTTTGAAATGAAATTAAAGCCTTTTTGAATTCTGACACAACAATAAAAATGTTAGACCTCCACAAGTCTGGTTCATCCTTGCGAGCAATTTCCAAATGCCTGAAGGTGCCACATTCATCTGTACAAACAGTGGTACAGAAGTATCAACACCATGGGACCAGGTAGCCGTCATACCGCTCAGGAAGGAGTTCTGTCTACTAGAGATTAATATACTTTGGTGTGAAAAGTGCAAATCAATCCCAGAACAACAGCAAAGGACCTTGTGAAGATGCTGGAGGAAACCGGTACAAAAGTATCTATATCCAGAGTAAAAGCAGTCCTATATCGACATAACCTGAAAGGCCGCTCAGCAAGGAAGAAGCCACTGCTCCAAAACCGCTATAAAAAAGCCAGACTACAGTTTACAACTGCACATGGGGACAAAGATCGTACTTTTGGGGGAAATGTCCTCTGGTCTGATGAAACAGAAATAGAACTGTTTGGCCATAATGACCTTCGTTATGACCATCGTTATGTTTGGAGGACAAGCCGAAGAACACCATCCCAACCGTGAAGCACGTTGGTGGCAGCATCATGTTGTGGGAGTGCTTTGCTGCAGGAGGGACTGGTGCACTTAACAAAATAGATGGCATATTGAGGTAGGAAAATGATGTCGATATATTGAAGCAACATCTCAAGACATCAGTCAGGAAGTTAAACCTTGGTCGCAAATGGGTCTTCCAAATGAACTATGACCCCAAGCATACTTCCAAAGTTGTGGCAAAATTGCTTAAGGACAACAAATATAAGGTATTGGAGTGGCTGTCACAAAGCACTGACCTCAACCCTATAGAAAATGTGTGGGCTGAACTGAAGGGTGTGTGCGAGCAAGGAGGACTACAAACCTGACTCAGTTACACCAGCTCTGTCAGGAGGACTAAAATTCACCCAACTTATTGTGGGAAGCTTGTGGAATGCTTCCTGAAATTTTTGACCCTAGTTAAACAATTTAAAGGCAATGCTACCAAATACTAATTGAGTGTATGTAAACTTCTGACCCACTGGGAATGTGATGAAAGAAATACAAGCTGAAGACAATCATTCTCTCCAGTATTATTCTGACATTTCACATTCTTATTAAAATAAAGTGGTGATCCTAACAGACAGGACATTTTTACGAGGATTAATAAATATCAGGAATTGTGAAAAACTGAGTTTAAATGTATTTGGCTAAGGTGTACGTAAACTTCCGACTTCAACTGTACATATGTGTAGCATTTGATGTAAAAGTAGAATAACTGGAGCTTCCACGCAGAATATTCCAGTATGTTTAAATCACATTGGTATCAGTGCTTGACACTGTTACATATTCATAGGTGGCTTTTGGAGTTGGGCTTTACATGTTTTGTTAGAAACATGCTAAACTGGGTGGGGAGGGAGGATGTGGACTGAGGCAGGGGGTATCTTTATATGCATTTATTCAACAACAAAAAAGTTGTAGTTGTAACCCTTCTCTAAAAATACAAATGACAAACTAAATCAAAAGTTGGTCACAAAAAAATGGAACCACTGAGGGAGCACGTAGGGAGAGGTGGAGGGTGGGGGTAGAGAGGGACAGCAGGGAGAAGTGGAAGGTGGGGTAGAGAGGGAGACAGCAGGGAGAGGTGGAGGGTGGGGGTAGAGAGGGAGACAGCAGGGAGCCCGTAGGGAGAGGTGGAAGGTGGGGGTAGAGAGGGAGACAGCAGGGAGCCCGTAGGGAGAGGTGGAGGGTGGGGTAGAGAGGGAGACAGCAGGGAGCCCGTAGGGAGAGGTGGAAGGTGGGAGTAGAGAGGGAGACAGCAGGGAGCCCGTAGGGAGAGGTGGAGGGTGGGGGTAGAGAGGGAGACAGCAGGGAGCCCGTAGGGAGAGGTGGAGGGTGGGGGTAGAGAGGGAGACAGCAGGGAGCCCGTAGGGAGAGGTGGAGGGTGGGGGTAGAGAGGGAGACAGCAGGGAGCCCATAGGGAGAGGTGGAGGGTGGGGGTGGAGGGAGACAGCAGGGAGAAGTGGAAGGTGGGGGTAGAGAGGGAGACAGCAGGGAGAAGTGGAGGGTGGGGGTAGAGGAAGACAGCAGGGAGAAGTGGAGGGTGGGGGTAGACAGGGAGACAGCAGGGAGTAGTGGAGGGTGAGGGTAGAGGAAGACAGCAGGGAGTAGTGGAGGGTGAGGGTAGAGAGGGAGACAGCAGGGATAAGTGGAGGGTGGGGGTAGAGAGGGAGACAGCAGGGAGTAGTGGAGGGTGGGGGTATAGAGGGAGACAGCAGGGAGACGTGGAGGGTGGGGGTAGAGAGGGAGACAGCAGGGAGACGTGGAGGGTGGGGGTAGAGCGGGAGACAGCAGGGAGACGTGGAGGGTGGGGGTAGAGCGGGAGACAGCAGGGAGACGTGGAGGGTGGGGGTATAGAGGGAGACAGCAGGGAGTAGTGGAGGGTGGGGGTAGAGAGGGAGACAGCAGGGAGACGTGGAGGGTGGGGGTAGAGCGGGAGACAGCAGGGAGACGTGGAGGGTGGGGGTAGAGAGGGAGACAGCAGGGAGACGTGGAGGGTGGGGGTAGAGCGGGAGACAGCAGGGAGACGTGGAGGGTGGGGGTAGAGAGGGAGACAGCAGGGAGACGTGGAGGGTGGGGGTAGAGCGGGAGACAGCAGGGAGACGTGGAGGGTGGGGGTATAGAGGGAGACAGCAGGGAGTAGTGGAGGGTGGGGGTAGAGAGGGAGACAGCAGGGAGAAGTGGAGGGTGGGGTAGAGAGGGACAGCAGGGAGAAGTGGAGGGTGGGAGTAGAGAGGGACACAGCAGGGAGAAGTGGAGGGTGGGGGTAGAGAGGGAGACAGCAGGGAGAAGTGGAGGGTGAGGGTAGAGAGGGAGACAGCAGGGAGAAGTGGAGGGTGGGGTAGAGAGGGAGACAGCAGGGAGTAGTGGAGGGTGGGGGTAGAGGGAGACAGCAGGGAGAAGTGGAGGGTGGGGGTAGAGGAAGACAGCAGGGAGAAGTGGAGGGTGGGGGTAGAGAGGGAGACAGCAGGGAGAAGTGGAGGGTGGGGGTAGAGGGAGACAGCAGGGAGAAGTGGAGGGTGGGGGTAGAGAGGGAGACAGCAGGGAGTAGTGGAGGGTGGGGGTAGAGGAAGACAGCAGGGAGAAGTGGAGGGTGGGGGTAGAGAGGGAGACAGCAGGGATAAGTGGAGGGTGGGGGTAGAGAGGGAGACAGCAGGGAGAAGTGGAGGGTGGGGGTAGAGAGGGAGACAGCAGGGAGAAGTGGAGGGTGGGGGTAGAGAGGGAGACAGCAGGGAGAAGTGGAGGGTGGGGGTAGAGGGAGACAGCAGGGAGAAGTGGAGGGTGGGGGTAGAGAGGGAGACAGCAGGGAGAAGTGGAGGGTGGGGGTAGAGGGAGACAGCAGGGAGAAGTGGAGTGTGGGGGTAGAGGAAAACAGCAGGGAGAAGTGGAGGGTGGGGGTAGAGAGGGAGACAGCAGGGAGAAGTGGAGGGTGGGGGTAGAGAGGGAGACAGCAGGGAGTAGTGGAGGGTGGGGGTATAGAGGGAGACAGCAGGGAGTAGTGGAGGGTGGGGGTAGAGAGGGAGACAGCAGGGAGAAGTGGAGGGTGGGGGTAGAGGGAGACAGCAGGGAGAAGTGGAGGGTGGGGGTAGAGGAAGACAGCAGGGAGAAGTGGAGGGTGGGGGTAGAGAGGGAGACAGCAGGGAGAAGTGGAGGGTGGGGGTAGAGAGGGAGACAGCATGGAGAAGTGGAGGGTGGGGTAGAGAGGGAGACAGCAGGGAGAAGTGGAGGGTGGGACAGGAACACATAGAGGGACTAAGATATTGTAACATGTTAGATATTGCAAAAATGACATTATCATACATACAGTACTAGTCAAAGGTTTGGACACACCGACTCATTCAAGGGTTTAATACATTTATATTTACTATGTTCTATGTCATGACGTTGGCCTGGGGGTCGGTTTATGATAGTCATAAATACCTCTCCCCCTTTTTCCTCTCTCTACCCTACTGATGTGACATTTGAAAACCCCTTGGTTAACATAGAGATTCTGGGAACATAAGAAGGTAGGGGAGAAAATGAACTATATTCTGGTAATCCGACCAATGGAACATATGTGGTGGTACTTAATGAACAGGATGTCAGTTGAAAGTCTCCACATCAGTGGAAAGTCTGCAAGTCTGCAAAGTCTGTTCAATTTAAATGTTTGAATATAAAATTATTGGTCAAAAGATGAAACGTAATTTTAGCTTCCAAATGAGAGATTTGGGTTTTCATAAGGTTAGGGCTCTGCTCAATCAGTGGCCCGCCCCTGTGAAGAGTCATGGGTTATAAAACTTTTCAAACACACCCTTTTTGCTCCACTATATAAAGCCTTGAGGACAATGTAACCTCCTGTTGCTAGGACGATAGGACGACGGTCCATATGTTAAAAGGACTAACATGTCAACTACAGAACTATGCCAACCTCAGCGTGAGCTTTGGTTGAGAATGGTATGAACTTTGAACTCTTATTCACTACAGAAGTGATACCTCCTGGCCGTTGAGTTAGCAACAGCAGCTGCAAACGTGGGCTAGGAAAGAACAGACAGAGTATCCCGTCTACCACACAACGACTGTCACGCCCTGACCATAGTTTACTTTGTATTTTCTATGTTTTGATTGGTCAGGGTGTGATCTGAGTGGGCATTCTATGTTTCATGTCTTGTTTGTCTATTTCTATGTTCAGCCTGATATGGTTCTCAGTCAGAGGCAGGTGTTCGTCATTGTCTCTGATTGGGAACCATATTTAGGTAGCCTGGGGTTCACTGTGTGTTGGTGGGTGATTGTTCCTGTCTATGTGTTTTTCACCAGATAGGCTGTTTTAGGTTTTCGTTACGTTCATCACGTTCTTTATTTTTGTAGTGTTTGCATTGATTCGTGTTTTACGTTTGTTCATTAAAACATGGATCGCAATCTACATGCTGCATTTTGGTCCGACTCTCCTTCTCACCTAGAAAACCGTTACAGAATCACCCAACACAAAAGGACCAAGCAGCGTGTCAACAGGCAGGAGCAGCGCGAGGAGAAGCGCAATAAGGATTTCTGGACATGGGAGGAAATCCTCGACGGGAGAGGACCCTGGGCTAAACCAGGGGAGTGTAGCCGCACTAAGGTGCAGCGGGAGAAGAAACAACAGGAACAGCCCAAGGAGGAGTACAGTATGGAGTATACTACTTGGGAGGAGATCGACAGGTGGGCGGCCGACCCAGGGAGAGTGCCGGAGCCCGCCTGGGATTCGCTGGAGCAGTGCGAGGAAGGTTACCGTAGAATGGAGGCGGTGAAAGCAGAGAGGCGCTGGTATGAGAAGGCAGCACGGCGACGCGGATGGAAGCCTGAGAGGCAACCCCAAAAATTTCTTGGGGGGGGGGCTAACAGGGAGTATGGCTACGCCAGGTAGGAGACCTGGGCAGACTCCCTGTGCTTACCGGGGGGCTAGAGAGACCGGACAGGCACCGTGTTATGCAGTGGTGCGCACGGTGTCTCCAGTGCGGGTGCATAGCCCGGTGCGGTATATTCCAGCTCCGCGTGTCGGCCGGGCTAGATTGAGCGTCGAGCCTAATGCCATGAAGCCGGCTCTACGCAGCTGGTCCCCAGTGCGTCTCCTTGGGCCGGCTTACATGGCACCAGCCTTGCGCTCGGTGTCTCCGGTTCGCCTGCATAGTCCAGTGCGGGCTATTCCACCTCGCCGCACTGGCAGGGCGACCGTGAGCATTCAACCAGGTAAGGTTGGGCAGGCTCGGTGCTCAAGAGCTCCAGTGCACCTGCACGGTCCGGTTTTTCCAGTACCACCTCCACACCCCAGCCCTCCGGTAGCAGCTCCCCGCACCAGGCTTCCTGTGCGTGTCCTCGGCCCAGTACCACCAGTGCCAGCACCACGCATCAGGCCTACAGTGCGCCTCGCCTGTCCAGCGCTGCCAGAGCCTCCCTTCTCTTCAGCGCTGTCGGAGTCTCCCGCCTGTTTAGCGCTGTTAGAGCCTGCCTTCTCTACAGCGCTGCCGGAGTCTCCCGCCTGTTCAGAACTGCCAGTTAGCATAGAGCTGCCAGTTAGCATAGAGCTGCCAGTTAGCATAGAGCTGCCAGTTAGCATAGAGCTGCCAGTTAGCATAGAGCTGCCAGTTAGCATAGAGCTGCCAGTTAGCAAGGAGCTGCCAGTCTGCAAGGAGCTGCCAGTCTGCATAGAGCTGCCAGTCTGCATGGAGCTGCCAGTCTGCAAGGAGCCGCCAGAGCTGCCAGTCTGCAGGATGCCGCCAAAGCTGCCAGTCTGCAAGGAGCCGCCAGAGCTGCCAGTCTGCAAGGAGCCGCCAGAGTTGCCAGTTAGCATGGAGCAGCCAGGGTCGCCAGTCAGCATGGAGCAGCCAGGGCCGCCAGTCAGCATGGAGCAGCCAGGGCCGCCAGTCAGCATGGAGCAGCCAGGGCCGCCAGTCAGCATGGAGCAGCCAGTCAGCATGGAGCAGCCAGTCAGCATGGAGCAGCCAGAGCAGCCAGTCAGCATGGAGCGGCCAGAGCTGCCAGTCAGCATGGAGCAGCCAGTCAGCATGGAGCAGCCAGAGCTGCCAGTCAGCATGGAGCAGCCAGAGCTGTCAGTCAGCATGGAGCAGCCAGTCTGTGTCGACCAGTCTCTTCCAGATCTGCCAGTCGTCCAGACTCTTCCAGATCTGCCAGTCGTCCAGACTCTTCCAGATCTGCCAGTCGACCAGACTCTTCCAGATCTGCCAGTCGACCAGACTCTTCCAGATCTGCCAGTCGACCAGACTCTTCCAGATCTGCCAGTCGTCCAGACTCTTCCAGATCTGCCAGTCGTCCAGACTCTTCCAGATCTGCCAGTCGTCCAGACTCTTCCAGATCTGCCAGTCGTCCAGACTCTTCCAGATCTGCCAGTCGTCCAGACTCTTCCAGATCTGCCAGTCGACCAGACTCTTCCAGATCTGCCAGTCGACCAGACTCTTCCAGATCTGCCAGTCGGCCAGATTCTCCCAGATCTGCCAGTCGGCCAGATTCTCCCAGATCTGCCAGTCGGCCAGATTCTCCCAGATCTGCCAGTCGTCCAGATTCTCCCAGATCCGCCAGTCAGCCAGGATCTTCCGGATCCGCCAGTCAGCCAGGATCTTCCAGAACCGCCAGCCAGCCAGGATCTGCCGGATCTAACCACCTGCCTGAGCTTCTTCTCAGTGCTGAGCTTCTTCTCAGTGCTGAGCTTCCTCTCAGGGCTGAGCTACCCATCTGTCCCGAGTTACCTCTGTCCCGAGCTGTCCCTCTGTCCCATGTTATCATTGTGGTGGGTAACCTATTTAGGGACGTTTAGGAGGGGGATTAAAACTGTCATGGAGTGGGGTCCACGTCCAGCGCCAGAGCCGCCACCGCGGACAGATGCCCACCCAGACCCTCCCCTATAGGTTCAGGTTTTGCGGCCGGAGTCCGCACCTTGGGGGGGGGGTACTGTCACGCCCTGACCATAGTTTACTTTGTATTTTCTATGTTTTGATTGGTCAGGGTGTGATCTGAGTGGGCATTCTATGTTTCATGTCTTGTTTGTCTATTTCTATGTTCAGCCTGATATGGTTCTCAGTCAGAGGCAGGTGTTCGTCATTGTCTCTGATTGGGAACCATATTTAGGTAGCCTGGGGTTCACTGTGTGTTGGTGGGTGATTGTTCCTGTCTATGTGTTTTTCACCAGATAGGCTGTTTTAGGTTTTCGTTACGTTCATCACGTTCTTTATTTTTGTAGTGTTTGCATTGATTCGTGTTTTACGTTTGTTCATTAAAACATGGATCGCAATCTACATGCTGCATTTTGGTCCGACTCTCCTTCTCACCTAGAAAACCGTTACAACGACGTTACTACCACGTCTCCAATTTACCACCAGAGACATTCTTCAAAGGACAAATGACTCAGTTGGGCAACACGGCCTTCCATCTATCACCAACCTACCGAAGCGCAGCGCAGAGTAAATATTTATTGCATTTTCCTTTTCCAAATGGGCGGTAATTTAGAATGCATAAGATACTGTATTTTCGATAAAGACATCGCTTCTCCCTTAAGTGCTCCTTAAATATTATTTTGTGGTGCCCCGACTTTCTAGTTAATTACATTTACATGATTAGCTCAATCAGGTAACATTAATTACAGAGAAAGGATTTTATAGAATAGCATGTCATATCACTGTCACGCCCTGACGTTAGAGCTTTTTATGTCTCTATTTTGGTTTGGTCAGGGTGTGATTTGGGTGGGCATTCTATGTTCTTTTTTCTATGTTTTTGTATTTCTTTGTTTTGGCCGGGGGTGTGGTTCTCAATCAGGGACAGCTGTCTATCGTTGTCTCTGATTGGGAACAATACTTAGGTAGCTTTTTCCCACATGGTTTTTGTGGGTAGTTCATTTCTGTTTAGTGTTTTGCACCTTTCAGGACTGTTTTGGCTATTCTCTCTGCGCTTTGGTCCGATGATTTCTCTTCTTCAGACGACGAATACCGTTGGAGAACTACCCACCACAAGCGGACCAAGCAGCGTGGTAACGAGGAGCAGAGGGTTCAGGACTCCTGGACCTCGGAGGAGATATTGGGAATGTCGCCGCCCCAAAGAAGAACTGGAGGCAGCTAAAGCTGAGAGGCGTGTTACTGGTCAGGCACCATGTTATGCGGTGAAGCGCACGGTGTCTCCAGTGCGCGCTCAGAGCCTGGAGTGCTATATGCCAGCCCCTCTCAAGTGCCATGCGAGATTGGGCATCCAGCCAGGGCGGATTGTGCCTGCTCAGAACGCTTGTTGGGCCAAAATACCAGCTACAGTGTGTAAAAACCTTGTAAAGACTTACAGAAAATGTTTGACCTCTGTCATTGCCAACAAAGGGTATATAACAAAGTATTGAGATAAACTTTTGTTATTGACCAAATACTTATTTTCCACCATAATTTGCCAATAAATTCTTTTTTTTCTCATTTTGTCTGTCATAGTGTACATATGATGAAAATTACAGGCCTCTCTCATCTTTTTAAGTGGGAGAACTTGCACAATTGGTGGCTGACAAAATACTTTTTTGCCCCACTGTATAATATACATGTTATATTTGAGATTTTTCCAAGTAATTCTTCAAAGCCACCCTTTACCTTGATGACAGTTTTGCACATTCTTGGCATTCTCTCAACCAGCTTTATGAGGTAGTTATCTGGAATGCATTTCAATTAACATGTGTGCCGTGTTAAACGTTAATTTGTGGCATTTCTTTCCTTCTTAATGTGTTTGAGCCAATCAGTTGTGTTGTGACAAGGTACGGGTGGTATACAGAAGATATCCCTATTTGGAAATAGACCAAGTCCATATTATGTTAAGAACTACTCAAATAACCAAAGAGTATTGACAGTCCATCATCACTTTAAGACATGAAGGTCAGTCAATCTAGAAAATGTAAAGAACTTTGAAAGTTTCTTCAAGTTCAGTTGCAAAAACCATCAGGGGCTGTGATGAAACTGGCTCTCATGAGGACCGCCACAGGAAAAGAAGACCCAGAGTTACCTCTGCTGCAGAGGATAAGTTCATTAGAGTTACCAGCCTCTAAATAAATGAATCAAAGAGTTCAAGTAACAGACACATCTCAACATAAAATGTTCAGAGGAGACTGTGTGACTCAGGTCTTCATGGTCGAATTGCTGCAAAGAAACCAGTACTAAAGGACACCAATAATAAGAAGAGACTTGCTTGGGCCAAGACACACGAGCAAATGGACATTATGACTTGATGAGTGTAAAATAGAGATTTTTGGTTTCGACCGCCATGTCTTTGTGAGACGCAAAGGTGGTGAACTGATAATCTCCACGTGTGTGGCTCCCACCGTGAAGCATGGAGGAGGAGGTTTGATGGTGTGGGGGTGCTTAGCTGTTGACACTGTCAGTGATTTATTTTGATTTCAAGGCACACTTAACCAGCATGGCTCCAAAACATTCTGCAGTGATCCATCTGGTTGGACTAAGTGGGACTATCATTTGTTTTTCAACAGTCCAAGAAGGAGAGTGATGGAGTGCTGCATCAGATGACCTGGCCTCCACAACCACCCGGCCTCAACCCAATTGAGATGGTTTGGTAAGAGTTGGACTGCAGAGTGACGAAAAAGCAGTGAACAAGTGCTCAGCATATGTGGGAACTCCTTCAAGACTGTTGGAAAAGCATTCCAGGTGTTGCTGGTTTAGAGAATGCCAAGAGTGTGCAAAGCTGTCAACAAGGCAGAATCTAAAATGTAAAATATGTTATAAATTGTAATAATACAGAAAAACGCTTGATTGAGAAGGTATGCCCAAACTTTTGACTGGTATTGTATATTCTGAAAATTATGGTGAATTTATAAAAGGTTATAAGATGCCTACCCACCCCCCCCCCCCCCCCCCCCCCACACACACACACACACAGAGAGAGACAGACACAAACACAAATACTTTCCTACAATACAATAACCTCCAACACACAAACACACACACACACACACACAAAAACAAAAACACACCTAGAGAAACTCAGACACACGCTAACCTCCAACACATTAACCTCCAACACACTAACCACCAACACAAACACAAACACACACACACACACACACACACACACACACACACACACACACACACACACACACACACACACACACACACACATACACACACACAAACATACACACAAACAGACATAGCTCCCCACCTCTCCAATCCCATCACCTTGTTATTACACAGTGTAAAATGTGGTGAATCAGCCTTTGACTCGGGGGCCATATAAGAACTAGGCCAGGACATAACGACACACAGAACGGAACACACCGTGTTCTAGAAGCTTCATGACATTCTGTCCAGGGGATATATATCACTGCATATCCCATTGTATACAATAATTACTGTATACAGAATTTCTGGCTGACCCGTGTGTGTGTGTGTGTGTGTGTGTGTGTGTGTGTGTGTGTGTGTGTGTGTGTGTGTGTGTGTGTGTGTGTGTGTGTGTGCGTGTGTGTGTGTGCGTGTGTGTGTGTGGAGGAGAGAGACATGAAGAGGGGAGGAGAGAGACATGAGGAGGGGAGGAGAGAGATATGAGGAGGGGAGGAGAGAGACATGAGGAGGGGAGGGGAGAGACATTAGGAGGGGAGGAGAGAGATATGAGGAGGGGAGGAGAGAGATATGAGGAGGGGAGGAGAGAGACATGAGGAGGGGAGGAGAGAGATATGAGGAGGGGAGGAGAGAGACATGAGGAGGGGAGGAGAGAGATATGAGGAGGGGAGGAGAGAGATATGAGGAGGGGAGGAGAGAGACATGAGGAGGGGAGGAGAGAGATATGAGGAGGGGAGGAGAGAGACATGAGGAGGGGAGGAGAGAGATATGAGGAGGGGAGGAGAGAGACATGAGGAGGGGAGGAGAGAGTGGAACCGAGTAAGATATACCTGGAAGGGTGATATACCAAGTAGTCTAGACATGGTAGGGTAATTTAGTGAGCAGATTATACCTTGTAGGGTCCTGCAGCTAGTAGGATATACCTGGTAGGGTCCTGTAGCTAGTAGGATAGACATGGTAGGGTAATTTAGTGAGCAGATTATACCTTGTAGGGTCCTGTAGCTAGTAGGATAGTCCTTATGGGGTAATGTACCCAGTACAATATACCTGGTGGGGTAATGTAGATAGTAGAATATACATGGTACAGTAATGTGGTGAGTAAAATTGACCTGTTAGGGTTATGTAGCTAGTAGGATATACCTGGTAGGGTAATGTATCTAGTATGATATACCTGGTAGGGTTATGTAGTTAGTAGGATATACCTGGTAGGGTAATGTATCTAGAATGATATACCTGGTAGGGTAATGCAGCTAGTAGGATATACATGGTAGGGCAATGTAACTAGTAGGATATACCTGGTAGGGTAATGTAGCTAGTAGGATAACCCTGGTAGGGTAATGTAGCTAGTAGGATATACCTGGTAGGGTAATGTAGCTAGTAAGATATACCTGGTAGGGTAATATGGCTAGTAGAATGTACCTGGTAGGGTAATGTAGCTAGTAGGATATACATGGTAGGGTTATGTAGCTAGTAGGATAACCCTGGTAGGGTAATGTAGCTAGTAGGATAACCCTGGTAGGGTAATGTAGCTAGTAGGATATACCTGGTAGGGTAATGTAGCTAGTAGAATATACCTGGTAGGTTATTGTAGCTTGTAAGGTATACCTGGTTTGGTAATGTACCCAGTATATTAGACCTGGTAGGGCTATATACCGAGTAGGATATACCTGGTAGGGTAATATGGCTAGTAGAATATACCTGGTACGGTAATGTAGCTTGTAGGGTATAACTGGTATGGTAATGTACCCAGTATAATAGACATGGTAGGGCTATATGCCGAGTAGGATATTCCTGGTAGGGTAATATGGCTAGTAGAATATTCCTGGTGGGGTAATGTAGCTAGTAGGATATACCTGGTAGGGTAATGTAGCTAGTATGATATACCTGGTAGGGTAATGTAGCTAGTAGGATATACCTGGTAGGGTAATATGGCTAGTAGAATATACCTGG
>NC_048583.1:6519122-6584971 GCF_013265735.2 Oncorhynchus mykiss | reverse complement strand
TCATGTCACATTAGTGTCCTCTGTCCCCTTCCCTCCCATCATGTCACATTAGTGTCCTCTGTCCCCTTCCCTCCCATCATGTCACATTAGTGTGTGTGTCCTCTGTCCCTTCCCTCCCATCATGTCACATTAGTGTCCTCTGTCCCCTTCCCTCCCCTCCTCTCACATTAGTGTCCTCTGTCCCCTTCCCTCCCATCATGTCACATTTAGTGTCCTCTGTCCCTTCCCTCCCATCATGTCCTTCGGGTCCTCTGTCCCTTTCCCTCCCATCATGTCACATTATTGTCCTCTGTCCCCCTTCCCTCCCCTCATGTCACATTAGTGTCCTCTGTCCCCTTCCCTCCCATCATGTCACATTTAGTGTCCTCTGTCCCCTTCCCTCCCATCATGTCACATTAAAGTGTCCTCTGTCCCCTTCCCTCCCATCAGTTCACCATTCGTGTCCCCTCTGTCCCTTTCCTGTCCCTCCCATCATGTCACATTATGTGTCCTCTGTCCCCTTCCTCCCATCATGTCACATTAGTGTCCTCTGTCCCCTTCCCTCCCATCATGTCACATTAGTTTCCCTCTGTCCCCTTCCCTTCCATCATGTCACATTAGGGTGTCCTCTGTCCCCTTCCCTCCCATCATGTCACATTAGTGTCCTCTGTCCCCTTCCTTCCATCATGTCACATTAGGTTCCTCTGTCCCCCCTTCCTCCCATCATGTCACATTAGTGTCCTCTGTCTCCTTCCCTCCCATCATGTCACATTAGGTGTCCTCTGTCCCCTTCCCTCCCATCATGTCACATTAGTGTCCTCTGTCTCCTTCCCTCCCATCATGTCACTTTAGAGTATCCTCATGGCTGCAGGCTTTCAGAGACCCTTGTAGAGAGAGAGGACCCATAGGGGCCCCTGTGGGGGTGGGTGGGTGGTGTGGTGTGTGTGTGTGTGTGTGTGTGTGTGTGTGTGTGTGTGTGGTGTGGCAGTAGGATGACTAGAGAGTGAATCTCCCAGGTCCTCCATCTCAGCCCTGGTTAATGGAAACCATTATCACACACAGGATCTCAGGCTGAACAATCTCTCTCTCTCTCTCTCTCTCTCTCTCTCTCTCTCTCTCTCAGAGTGAGGCACTCTGTCAGACACAAACAGACACACACAAGCGACACATACACACAGTCTCCTCTACCTTTCCCAGGTCTCCTCAATTCCCCAGTCTCCTCTACCTTTCCCAGGTCTCCTCAATTCCCCAGTCTCCTCTACCTTTCCCAGGTCTCCTCAATTCCCCAGTCTCCTCTACCTTTCCCAGGTCTCCTCAATTCCCCAGTCTCCTCTCTACCCAGACTGTGACTCTGGCTACACGGTAGTCTCCTCTCTCTCTACCCAGGTTGTGGTTCTGACTACGGGTAGTCTCCTCTCTACCCAGGTTGTGGTTCTGACTACAGGGTAGTCTCCTCAACACCCAGGTTGTGGTTCTGACTACAGGGTAGTCTCCTCTCTACCCAGACTGTGGTTCTGACTGCAGGGTAGTCTCCTCTCTACCCAGACTGTGACTCTGACTACAGGGTAGTCTCCTCTCTACCCAGGTTGTGGCTCTGACTAGAGGGAAGGTAATTGATTTAGTGTGTAGCTACAATGCCAGAGTAATTCACAGCACTACAGAACACAGGGGCCATTTTGAAGAGATGAGTCATTAGCCGTAGCCTAGCGTGTGTGTGTGACAAATCTACTGTTTTCCTGCTTGTTTCTCATTTTTTTCAACCCAACAACCAGACTTGGAAATGCTTTCAGATCAAGCGCAAAATGTGGCCCCACAAAACATTTATTCCCCCTACCCACTTTAGTTATTTTGTCAACGCAGCGACACAGATTTCTCCGCTACATTTGCAGAGAGACGCGGGCGAGCATTAAAGATTTAGCGGTACGCGCTGTACACCTAAAGAGCATTCAAGCACGGCGACTGCTTGTCACACTTGCTTACTCCAAAGAGGACATTTTGTTGTTTTGGCCGTTAGTTTTGTGCAATCTGGCTCTTTAGAGCCAATGTAAAAGACTTTGATTTTCAGGCTTAAGGAACAAGATATTCTCACACGACTGTGGACTGGGAAAAGAGGCATATCAGGATACACACACAAATCAAGATTGTTTGTCGTGTGTGTGTGTGTGTGTGTGTGTGTGTGTGTGGTGTGTGTGTGTGTGTGTGTGGTGTGTGTGTTAGTGGGCCTATATATGGACACATGCAACTGTCTATTTGTTAGAAGCATTTCAATCAGAGATGACCCATCAGAAAGCCAAAGACCACATGGTAAACACACACGGCCGTAGTTCCCTTTCTAAACTGTTTACACTGCTAGCTCTATTCCCCTGTAGACAAAATCTAATGCGTCACTGTTAACTCAGCTAATCTCACTGTTTACATGCAGGCTCTGCTGGCAACTCTCTACATGTCCTCACTGTTGGCGAAGAAGGGGGTGTGTCATACAGGGTAACCCAGGGGGCTGTGTGTGTGTGTGTGTGTGTGTGTGTGTGTGTGTTACAAATATATATTGTCATAGTGAAGATGTGGTCGGCCGCCCAGGAAGAGAGTGATTGGGTTTACGTGTGTGTGTGTGTGTGTGTGTGTGTGTGTGTGTGTGTGTATTGAGTAACTGAGTGTGTGACCGCCACACTTGTTCACACTCCCAGTGGAGGCCCGCAACACCCGGGGGATGCTGGCCCCCCCTAACCACAATATGTTGGGTTTTCTCTCTTGCTCTCATTCTCTCTGTCCACTTCTTCTCTCTCTCTCTCTTACTCTCTCTTTCTCCCTCTCTCCTCTCTCTGCCCCTCTTCCTCCTTCTCTCTCTCTCTCTGTCTCTCTCTCTCTCTCTCTCTCTCTCTCTCCTCTTGCAGTTAGCTTTGCTTATTGTTCCTTGTCGTGTTCTCAGTGATTGATGCCGACCGGACCAGCGCCTCCCAGAATGACTGTACATGTAAACACACATATCCTTCCTCCTAGCTCCATTCATCTGCATGGTTTGGAGCTTCTTTTCTCTGATGGTTATTGTGAGAAAGGGTGTTCAGAGTAGGTTTGTTTTGTTCATCTGCCCAACCCTTGCTGTATATTTGGGAACGCAAAGAGTTTCAATATGTAATTAATATAGTAGTAGGAGTAGAGTGTTGTACACGTTAAATTATTTTTCTAAGACTGATAGGGAATGATTATTTTAAATGATTACCTGAAAATCTATTATTTTCATCTTTCAAGGTGAATCATTTAATTGTGACTTGTGTTATTTAATATGGTTCTGACCAACACATTCTATCAATTCTTCATTCGGTCATTATCGCTCAAGCTATCGCAAACAGATTTCATTAAATACCTTTGATTTCATAAAATGTAATCGCCATTCATTTTGCCAACGGATCGAGCCCAGCGAAATGCATCGCTATAAAACACAGCAGAAAAAAGCAGGCGTTTGAAGCCCGCTGCATTTCTCTTTAGTTCAGGAAAGGAAAGTTTATTGTCCATAAAAGCAGTGTGGTCCTGCTACAGTATGTGCTCTCTGTGGGCGGTCCTTAGCACACAGGTTTTCCACTTATTAAAACACAACCAGGCACCTCAGTCAAAGGTTCACAGGGAAAATAGGCCCATTTAATGTACCGCCGGTGGGCTCACGGAATGTTTGATACGTCATTTGTGTTGCCTAAATAACACTGCAGTTGTTCACCGTGCTCCCATGCATTCAGGGAGAGAGTCATTCGTGTTGAAGGGGGACTTTATTGCTGAATCTCTCTCTCTCTCTCTCTCTCTCACACACACACACACACACACACAACACTCCTGATGTGTCCCCTCCTTTGGTCAGGGCATCCCCTGGGAGAGAAGCATCAGACACTGGCCTCTCTCTTTGATCAGATCCTCTCAGATAGACTCAGAGTCAGCAGAGAGGTGTAGAGGAGGAAGTGAGCAAGAGGGGGGGGAAATGGAGAGGGGGGGAAATGGAGAGGGGGGGAAATGAGAGGGGGGGAAATGGAGGGGGAGGAAGGGAGGGAGCGAGAGAGGGGGGGAAATGGAGAGGGAGGGGGGGAGGAGGAAGGAGGGAGGGAGCAGGGAGAGAGGGGGGAAATGGAGGGGGGTGGGAGGAGGAAGGGAGGGAGCGAGAGGGGGGGAAATGGAGAGGGGGAGGGAGGGAGAGAGAGAGGGGGGAAATGGAGAGGGAGGAGGGAAGGGAGAGAGAGGGGGAAGGAGAAAGACGGGGGGAGAGAGGGAGGGAGACAGAAAGATATGGAGGGTGGGAGAGGGGGAAGGAGGGAAGGAGAGAATGAGAGAGGGGGAGGGAGAAAGACGGGGAGGGAGAGGAGAGACAGAAAGAGATGGAGGGTGGTTCGAGGGGAGAGGGAAGGAGGAGAGAGATTAGAGGGGGAAGGAGAAAGAAACGGGGAGGGAGAAAGACGGGGAGGGAGACGAAAGAGATGGAGGTTGGGAGAGGGGGAGGGAGTGGAGAGAGGGAGGGAGGGAGAGAGGGAGAGGGAAAGAGAGAAAGTAAAGAGTAAAAGTAAAGAGACAATCATTTGAGAGAAGTGAGTAAATGTCAACAACGGGGCCTGTTTGGTCCCCACTGCTCTTGGTGAGTGTGAGTGTCAGTGGTGCGTTGGGGGCTGTAGGACTGTGTGTGTGAGATGTGAACTGATAGAAGAGACACCTCTCCAGTCTCAGTGGTCCCAGCATCATTATCCCTGTAGGCAGCCCTATGCCTTGTCTGGAACAGATCCACAGTACAGGGACTCCTAGAGAGACAGCAGTCAGAAACAGTCCTCCACTCGATACACTGATACAGGGCCTGTTTCAGCCATGGTGTTCCTGTTGGAATAGAAGACAGGGACAGGTGTGTGTGGACTAGTGGGGAAGGTCAAAGCTGACGTGGTGGGAAAGGAAGTGTTTGGTCTCCCCTGAAGACTGGCAGTGGGCAGAAGTGGGCAGTGAAGTATTTCTCTCTCTCTCTCGCTCATCTCTTACATACACAAGCATGCATACTTATCTCTTGCGAGCACACACACACACACACTTGCATGCATATACACATACACACTCCGTACAATACACTAGACCTCTCTGGCGAACCCCATGTGAAGTTTGATTTGTGAGCCCAGCTGATTCAGTCACACAGGCCCACAGTCATCTAAAATAACTGCTCAGGTGGGGACGAAGTATGTGAGTACAGTGTGTGTGTGTGTTGTGTGTGTGTGTGTGTGTGTGTGTGTGTGTGTGTGTGTGTGTGTGTGTGTGTGAGAGAGAGAGAGAGAGAGAGAGAAGGAAACCCGCCAGTGACTTCATCTCTTTTAGTGGTTGTGAACTCCTCTCTGCACCTGTTCAGCCTACCGTGCTTTGCCCTCCCTCTCAAGTGGTCCCAGTCACGTTAGCACTTTGAACCCCTCTCAGCGCCCATAAAACACACACACCCTGCCCACAGAGTCACATTAATATACCCCTTTATATGTTCTTAGTCACTTCATCTCCCCTAGAACCCAGTTTAATGTAGCTGGCTCCAAAGCTCCCCAGTAAAAGGCTATACGAGGCTATATGATGGTGACAGGAGTTTTGCACCTGCTAAAATGGCAGTTCCTCTGTTATAAATGGCAGAGTTGAGCTCCTGTTAAATGAATGAGAGTCGCATTTACTTCTCAGACTTTCCCTTTCTCTCCCACACACACCTCCCACCCGTCTACTGGTTACCTCTTTTCTCAAAGAGAGAGAGAGACTTCTCACGCTTTGCTGATTTCAAAAAAGCTTTTGACTCAATTTGGCAGGAGGGTCTGCTATACAAATTGATGGAAAGTGGTGTTGGGGTAAAAACATACAACATTATAAAATCCACAAGTATGCAATTAAAATTGGAAAAAAACACATTTCTTTCCTCAGGGCCGTTGGGTGAGACCAGGATGCAGCTTAAGCCCCACCCTCTTCAACATATATATCAAAGAATTGGCGAGAGCACTAGAACAGTCTGCAGCACCCGGCCTCATCCTACTAGAATCTGAAGTCAAATGTCTACTGTTTGCTGATAATCTGGTGCTTCTGTCCCCAACCAAGGAGGGCCAACAGCGGCACCTAGATCTTCTGCACAGATTCTGTCAGACGTGGGCCCTGACAGTAAATCTCAGTAAGACCAAAATAATGGTGTTCCAAAAAAGGTCCAGTTGCCAGGACCACAAATACAAATTCTATCTACACACCGTTAAACATCAGCGCCACAGGTAACTTCCACAAAGCTGTGAACGATCTGAGAGACAAGGCAAGAAGGGCCTTCTCTGCCATCAAAAGGAACATAGAATTCGACATACCAATTAGGATCTGGCAAAAAAAGACTTGAATCAGTTATAGAACCCATTGCCCTTTATGGTTGTGAGGTCTGGGGTCCGCTCACCAACCAATAATTCACAAAATTGGACAAACACCAAATTGAGGCTCTGCGTGCAGAATTCTGCAGAAATATCCTCTGTGTACAACGTAGAACACCAAATAATGTATGAAGAGCAGAATGAGGCTGATACCCACTAATGACCAACATCCAGAGAAGAGAAATTCTACAACCACCTAAAAGGAAGCGATTCCCAAACCTTCCATAACAAAGCCATCACCTACAGAGAGATGAACCTGGAGAAGAGTCCCCCTCAGCAGGCTGGTCCTGGGGCCCCAGAACAGCAACATAACTAGACCCAACCAAATCATGAGAAAACAAAAAAAGATAATTACTTGACACATTGGAAAGAATGAACAAAAGAACAGAGGAAACTAGAATGAGAAAGAGAGAGAGACAGTCAGTCGTCTCCATCAGCTCGTGTTAAAGAGATGAATACAGCCGCCCACTAATGTTAAATGAGCCCTGCTTTTACATGTATCTCCATGGCCACACATACAGTGTGGTGTGTTGACCCTCCCTGAGCCCTTATCCTGTTAATCAGGCTTTAACCCCTGTGTGTCTCTCCACCAAAGGGACTGGTGTGTTGACCCTCCCTGAGCCCTTATCCTGTTAATCAGGCTTTACCCCTGTGTGTCTCTCCACCAAAGGGACTGGTGTGTTGACCCTCCCTGAGCCCTTATCCTGTTAATCAGGCTTTACCCCTGTGTGTCTCTCCACCAAAGGGACTGGTGTGTTGACCCTCCCTGAGCCCTTATCCTGTTAATCAGGCTTTACCCCTGTGTGTCTCTCCACCAAAGGGACTGGTGTGTTGACCCTCCCTGAGCCCTTATCCTGTTAATCAGGCTTTCTGACCAAACATCTACTGTTCACATATAGAGCCCTGATTACTGACCGGTGTGTCACCCTGTGAGTGTGAGGTTGGATCAGTGGTAGTGTGATGGAACAGCCCTGTGAGTGTGAGGTTGGATCCGTGGTAGTGGGATGGGACAGCCCTGTGAGTGTGAGGTTGGATCAGTGGTAGTGTGATGGTACAGCCCTGTGTGTTCCTGCTGGTCTCGTCCATGTGACTCTCTCTTCCTCTGGGCACAGCGCAGCCTCAAAACCCCTTCTCCTTATGTCTGGATGAGACGGCCCTCCACCACCTGCTGGAGTAGCATTACTAAGACCACTGTCCTTATACACTGAGTGTACAAAACATTAAGGATACCATCCTAATATTGAGTTGCCTTCTTAAACCTGTCTCCTCTCCTTCATCTACACTGATTGAAGTGGATTTAACAAGTGACATCAATAAGGGATCATATCTTTCACCTGGACTCACCTGGTCAGTCTATGTCAAGGAAAGAGCAGGTGTTCTAATGTTTTGTCCACTCAGTATATACAGTATCCCACTATATCCTGTTCATGTTATTATAGACTTAATGTAATGGGCCAATGCAGCTGTGACCTCTAAGGAAAGGTTTATCTTACAGGTCAAGGAAAAGGTGACGTATCTGATGCTGTTACAGCGTAGCCCCATGCTATCTCTGTCTCTGTCTACCAACCATGCTGCATGGTTTCATTTGGTCATCAGCTTCTGTGGGTTTGGACAGGATGTCGTAGTATGATATAGAAACAGCAACACAAGAAGGCAGCCATGCTAGAGTGGCTAACTCTTTGTTCTCAAGACATGTGAATGGAACAGGGTCCCATGTGTTCAGGACCGGGGTCTATGGGTACAGGACATACACTCACACGGATACACACATTCCTGCATGCTACAGCTCGTGTGTGTGTGTGCAGGAGTTTTAGTGTGAGTCTGTGAGTAAGTATGTGTGTGCGTGCGTGTGTGTGTGTGTGTGTGTGTGTGTGTGTGTGTGTGTGTGTGTGTGTGTGTGTGTGTGTGTGTGTGTGTGTGTGTATAAGTGTGGGTTTTGTGCGTGTATGTATGAGTGTGTGTTGTGTGTATGAGTGTGTGTTGTGTGTATGTGTCCATGGCGGTCCCGGTTGGGTCCTGTATGGAAGCAATTACTGGCAGTAAGGGCCCACAGACACCCACAGTGCCTCACTCTCTGGGCCAAGCGGAATGTAACTCCCTCCCTCCCTCGCTTCACAGCTAAATGACTTTTGTATGAGCCGCAACAGTGGGGCAAGGTGAACCCCTTTTTATTTGGAACAAATACCCCAGTCATATTTGAATTCTGATCACACGTTTAGAATTTAAGCCCTGAAAATTCCAGTGCTAATTAGGGTGTGTGTGTGTGTGTGTGTGTGTGTGTGTGTGTGTGTGTGTGTGTGTGTGTGTGTGTGTGTGTGTGCACGCATGTACGTGTACGTGTGTGTGTGTGCGTGTACGTGTGTGTGTGTGTGCAAGGTAAATTGCAAGGCCATGGCTAGTTCCAGTACTGTACCCCCTTCAGGCACTAGTTAGCATGGGGGAGTGAAGGCAATTAGCATACGTTTTTGGGAGGTCCCAATATCATGCAGTTCGTGTGTGTGTGTGTCAAAACCTGTCAGATTGATTCAGCCCCTCCTCTCTGCCAGTGAATGGATGGAAAATGGACTAGTTGATACTGTTATTAGAGATCCCATTACAATATCATCCCAAACAGTCATCAGCAGTTCTCTCCACATAATCACCAAATTACCTAAACAAGCTCTAACTACATTGGCAACCTGTGCTGAAAGAGTTTAGGCTTTCCTTAATGTCTTCTCTGTTTACATGGAAGAAGACTGGGAAGAGTGTTATAGTGGGTGTGGTTTCCCAACACAAAGAAGTGTCAAGTGATGACAGCCAGAGTTGACATGTGGTTCACACATGGTACACACACACACACACACACATCGTAGCACACAACACTTTAAACAGTTCATCTCAACTCACAAAGACAAGACTCCTCTAAACTTGGCCTCTGACTGGGTCACACATTCCCCTCCCATGAGTCGTAGTAGTGGTCTGTATGTCGGCAGAAGGACCCCAGATTGTGCTGGCCGAGGATAACGCCCACGTCGTTTGGGCCCGTGCCTGGCCCGCGTCGCCGTGACCTTGGTTTGCTCCCTCTTTCTCTCATTCTGTTTGTGAGTCCTGGAGCTTCTAAAAGGACCACAATGTCCCCGGCAAACCATTCTCTGGTATTAGGTACAATAACAGATCTGTGGGAAAGGTAGAACTCTAAACTCTGATTCTCTTTCAGTCAAACACAGACTGCTATTTCACGTAACAACTATTTAGGCTGAACGGTCGGAGATGAACAAAGCTGTGAGCCTTTTGGGTCTTTTAGTTCCATGTCGGGTCAAGAGCAGTATCAATATTTGTTTTAGTATAAAGCACTTTCTTCCATTAGTCTGCAATCGATAGTCATCAAAAGTATTTGACCTTTGACACAGTAACATGTTGAACTGACACAGTCAAATATTTTGATTGGTGCTAAAGGTTGTGCACTGTTTGTGATTGGTGCTTACGACACAGGCAAACGTTGTAATTGATGCTTTAGATGTGGACAAAAATTGTTATTCGTCCTGCAGATGAAGACACCTATTGTGATTGGTGCTTTATACACTGGCACAACTTCTGATTGGTGCTTAGAGCCAGGCTTGAGTCTATGATTGGTGCTTGCAGTATGATGTAGAGGGTGTGCTGCGTTCATCCCCATGCCTACATTCTCACTCAGTGATTGTTTAGCCTTCACTGGTGCTTTTGCTGGCTAAGGAATTTCAGGGCTTTAGTATTTTTTTAGTTATGTCTAGTCTCTCTCTCTCTGTCTCTCTCAATCCTTCCACTCTCAAAGTACTTTGTGCTTCTCTAAAATCATACAGTTTCATAGTTATTTGTGGTAAAATGAATCAATGTCTTGTGTTTTTATGGACAGTAGTGTTATTTTAGTTTGAAGTACCTACTCTTTTAATAGAATGAGAGGTTTCCATCACATGACTTAAAGATTGTGAAATTCAATACTGTTCAAAATTCTCCTTTTTTTTCAGAAAATCCTATTTGGCTACAATTCCATTCAGATACAGTGGGGCAAAAAAGTATTTAGTCAGCCACCAATTGTGCAAGTTCTCCCACTTAAAAATGTGAGAGAGGCCTGTAATTTTCATCATAGGTACACTTCAACTATGACAGACAAAATGAGGGGAAAAAAATCCAGAAAATCACATTGTAGGATTGTTAATTAATTAATTTGCAAATGATGGTGGAAAATATGTATTTGGTCACCTACAAACAAGCAAGATTTCTGGCTCTCACAGACCTGTAACTTCTTCTTTAAGAGGCTCCTCTGTCCTCCACTCGTTACCTGTATTAATGGCACCTGTTTGAACTTGTTATCAGTATAAAAGACACCTGTCCACAACCTCAAACAGTCACACTCCAAACTCCACTATGGCCAAGACCAAAGAGCTGTCAAAGGACACCAGAAACAAATTGTAGACCTGCACCAGGCTGGGAAGACTGAATCTGCAATAGGTAAGCAACTTGGTTTGAAGAAATCAACTGTGGGAGCAATTATTAGGAAATGGAAGACATACAAGACCACTGATAATATCCCTCGATCTGGGGCTCCACGCAAGATTTCACCCCGTTGGGTCAAAATGATCACAAGAACGGTGAGCAAAAATCCCAGAACCACACGGGGGGACCTAGTGAATGACCTGCAGAGAGCTGGGACCAAAGTAACACAGCCTACCATCAGTAACACACTACGCCGCCAGGGACTCAAATCCTGCAGTGTCAGACGTGTCCCTCTGCTTAAGCCAGTACATGTCCAGGCCCGTCTGAAGTTTGCTAGAGAGCATTTGGATGATCCAGAAGAAGATTGGGAGAATGTCATATGGTCAGGTGAAACCAAAATATAACTTTTTGGTAAAAACTCAACTCGTCGTGTTTGGAGGACAAAGAATGCTGAGTTGCATCCAAATAACACCATACCTACTGTGAAGCATGGGGGTGGAAACATCATGCTTTGGGGCTGTTTTCCTGCAAAGGGACCAGGACGACTGATCCGTGTAAAGGAAAGAATGAATGGGGTCATGTATCGTGAGATTTTGAGTGAAAACCTCCTTCCATCAGCAAGGGCATTGAAGATGAAACGTGGCTGGGTCTTTCAGCATGACAATGATCCCAAACACACCGCCCGGGCAACGAAGGAGTGGCTTCGTAAGAAGCATTTCAAGGTCCTGGAGTGGCCTAGCCAGTCTCCAGATCTCAACCCCATAGAAAATCTTTGGAGGGAGTTGAAAGTCCGTGTTGCCCAGCAACAGCCCCAAAACATCACTGCTCTAGAGGAGATCTGCATGGAGGAATGGGTCAAAATACCAGCAACAGTGTGTGAAAACCTTGTGAAGACTTACAGAAAACGTTTGACCTCTGTCATTGCCAACAAAGGGTATATAACAAAGTATTGAGATAAACTTTTGTTATTGACCAAATACTTATTTTCCACCATAATTTGCAAATAAATTCATAAAAAATCCTACAATGTGATTTTCTGGATTTGTTTTTCTTATTTTGTCTGTCCTAGTTGAAGTGTACCTATGATGAAAATTACAGGCCTCTCTCATCTGTTTAAGTGGGAGAACTAGCACAATTGGTAGCTGACTAAATACTTTTTTGCCCCACTGTATGTATCACTGTATATTCATGTCATCTAGTATATTACATTGAAGTTGCACATCAGTGTTTGAGCATGGCTGTCAATCCACACACTGCATATCCACTGTCTCTTTCTGGTCCTATTTGTCATGGTGGCTCTGTCTGGTGCCTGACTGGACATTTTGTCACATCACTCTAATGACCAGTGCTGATGCTGGCACTTTTTAAATGACACACTCCTGTTCTACTCAATACAGCTGCCCTGCAGTCTCTCCCCTCCTCTGTTCTCCGCCCTCTTCCTCTCTCTCACCGCCACATAGCTCCCCTCTCCTGTGAAGAGTGAAAGCACTCTCTCTCTCTCTCTCTCTCTCTCTCTCTCTCTCTCTCTTTCTACCACCCTGTCTCTCTCTCTCTCTCTCTCTCTCTCTCTCTCTCTCTCTCTCTATCACACCCACAGTATTTCTCTCTCGTTCTCCCTCTCTCTCCCTCTCTTTCTCTACCCCCGTGTCTCTCTCTCTCACACACCCACAGTATTTCTCTCTCTCTCTCTCTCTCTCTCTCTCTCTCTCTCTCTACCACCCTGTCTCTCTCTCTCTACCACCCTGTCTCTCTCTCTACCACCCTCTCTCTCTCTCTCTCTTTCTTTCTATCTCTCTCTCTCTCTCTCTCTCTCTCTCTGCTGTACTCCAATCTGCCTTGAGGTCTCCATCACTCAGCCCCGTTAGATAAAAGACCCCCGTCCTCTGATGCGCATGCAGACATGCAGACACGCACGCACGCACACACACACACACACACACACACACACACACACACAGACTGACTAGTTGGAGCTTTCTCTCCTACCACTGATAACAAGGCTCTGGCCAATGACGAGACGTGTTCATTCATCACAGTTATCTCCTTTCACTCTCCCTCTCTTTTTTCTCTTATTTTGTCTGTTACTTCTCTCTCTTTCGCTCTTTCTCTTTCTCTGTTTTTTCACTTATTTTCTCTCTTTTAGTCCATTTCTTTAACTCACTTTGTGTGTGTGTCTGTGAGTGTGTGTGTGTCCTCGCTCATTCTTTAATGTCCACCAACGAGAGCTCACTGTATCCTCCAAGTCCTTTGAGACAGCAGTGTAGCAGTAGAGTGGAGGGGAAACCATCTGAGCAGCCCTGCCAGACAATCTAGTGCTGGACCAGACAGACTTCTATTTAGGTTGGTAATTACTTTAACACTCTGCCCATCCGAATCTAGTCAAAACCTCTGGAATGAGATCACAAAATGGCCGCCCGACACCACTCATAAATATTCTTCTGGGACATCACCGTGGCGACCACAGCATTCCTCACATCCTCCTGTCCTGTCAGTCTCTTAGTCGTTCTTTTATCTCTTTTTTTGTCATCCTCTCTTTCTGTTCCCTTCATCACTCCATACCTTCACCTCCTTCTGAAGTACATAGATGCGAACACACCCTGAAAACTTTGGGATGTTTTCCCCTCAAAGTTAAACCCTGGGCCCAAGCTGTCGTTAAGAAACAGCGGTGGCAAAAATTTGGCACTGGCAGCGCTTAACTGGATTGTGGTAATTATTCATTGTGAGAGTGATGTCTTCCAGGGGCTTGATTGATTACGGTTGATATGTGATTTGGTGTAATCTGTCTCCGACTGGGTCTTGTCCAAATTGGCAAGACCTATAAAAAAGAGAGAGAAAGTTATTTTTAAAGAGAGGGTGAAGACGAGCGAGGAAGGCACAGTGAGGGAGTGAGTGGAGGTGGAAGGAGAGAGAGAGGGAGAAGTTAGGGTGTCTTGTCTTCCTCGTGGCACCTTGGTCTACCACCATGTTGTATACACAAACTATAAATCTACAAGCAACAAGAGGCAGCCATTTTGTTTTACCTTCATAGCTAAATGAATAGATTACAAAACCCCTCAGCTAGCATTTCATTATTTTCCATTTACATCTGAGATGTTTTTAACAACATTTAAAGGCTCTCTTTAAGTATTTGTTGACTCGTTAGTCAGATTTGTTAGCCGAAGTCCTCAAAAGTCTCTTTTCCTCGAGAAGTGTGTCTCTCCCCAGATACACAACAAGCATAAGCATGGCAGAGCTTAAAAGGCCTTGATTAGGTCCATGAATCACACAGGTTGGGGAGATGTAAACGCGTGACACACTCTTGGTGCCCGTGAGTACCCAGGAGACCCTGCTTTGTGTTAATTAGAGCATTCTCCACTGCAATTAGCCCATCCAACAATACACACACAAACTAGCAACGACGCGCGCGTTCACACACACACACACACACACACACACACACACACACACACACACACACACACACAGACCGACTGATGCACACACATACACACGCACACACACACAGAACACGGACCAATGGATGTATACACACACACACACACACACACACACACACACACACACACACACACAGAGTAAGATGGGCCCTTAATGTGTGTCATCAACTCTCTGTTTAGAAGTGTCAGGCCAAGTGTCAAATTAAACAGAACGTGCCACACACACACATGCACATATACAGGCACAAACAAACAAATGTGGTTTCAAACTCAAAGTCATATACACACACTTACACACTCACATGCACTCTCACTGGCACAAACAGACACATTAACTACATAAGGGCACCAAGATAGAAAAACATGGTTGACAATAGCAACAGCATGCAGAGGGAACCAAAAAGCTGTGGAACCTTCCCCTTGGGACAGACACGTAGACAGAACATGGTGGCCAAATGGCCCTTCTACCTCACTCCCTATCTAGTGGATTAAAGCCAGGCGATCTGTGTGCTCCGGCCCTGTCTGGAAGAAATCAAGGCCAGGGGGACCTTAAGTGAGTGAAGCCCCAGCTCGGCACACCCTGGCTGGGGAGATGGGGCCAGAGCAAGACCTCCTGGAGCTCCAACGTGGGACTGGCTCTACCTTGTCTTCTCGTTCCGCTCGCTCGCACACACACACACACACACAATCCGTCCCATCCCTGTCCCCGGTGCCTGTCATCTCTGTGGCCTAGCCGCTTAGTCATTCCTCCCCTGTATTTACTTATTTATCCACTATGATGACAGGACCACTACCAATGTCCCTTCAACCCTCCCACTGCCGCCTTTGAAAATGTTAAGAGCCCCGGGCCCTTCGGTTTGATGACTTTGACGTGAGTTAACGCTAGGCCGAGATGTCGGGTGCATTCAGGGGGCTAAGCGTTCTAATGGGTTTACCCCGCTGCATGGCTGGGCCTCCTGCCGCCTCGTGTGTGTGTCAGGGCTACAGTCACTTAATAATTTAGCCCCTTCGTCGTCGTCCCCCCCTCTCATTCTATCCTCTCACCCTCCCATCCGCTGTCTCTCTCTTTCATTCTGCCTCTGCCTTGATCCCTCCCTCCTCCTCTTCGTGGGATGGATGGAGTGGAGGAGCGACAGAGCGGACCGAGGGAGGCGACAGGCAGCAGGGGAGGATGAGGACAGAGAGAAAGAAAGGGAGGGAGAGATGGATAGAAGGACAGGAGGTGTTCATGGGTAACTGGAGTATAATGGTCACCGCCACTTTTGCTGCACAGACAGGTCTGTAGGCTCTGGGGAGTGTGTGTGTGTATGTGTGTGTGTGTGTGTGTGTGTTTGATCAGTTGCAAAGAACACGTCCTCACCATGAGAGCATAGGAGTGACGACATAGTGTGTGACTAAATCTATTTTTGGTTGATATAAAGTCAACTAATTTTCCTAACCAGTATATATCTGTGTGGACAATGTGATATCTGTACCTAGTTCGGTGCTCTATCCCCACAGTGAGGTCTGAACAGAGGGGTCAAAGCTTTTCCCCTGAAAATGACTCTTCAATTAATCCTCTCTGTCATCAACCGTTAGCCATGTTGTCATTGGTCAGGTGTAGACAGGATGCAAAGCCCCTCCCCCCCCCCCCCCGTCACTCTTCTGCAGGATAATTGGTTCTCGTTCTGCATGGAACCGGTTCTAAGGAGTAGAGAACCGTCCAAAACCGTAGCCATGTATGTAATGATCAAGTAATGTGACTTGGCTCTGTGTGAGAATGTGTTTTAAAACGCGAGAGCTTTCAACAGCGACTCCCCATGCCAGTGGCCTCCTGATCCCTCCATGTATTTTAATATGACTTGATGTTTGCTGTAATTGAAACCAGATGGCAGAATAATAATAATTTATTTTTTCTTTATTCTCTGTTGCGTCCTCTAAGCCGATTTCTGCCTCGTAGAATAGTGTTCAATTAGGGGGCTTGGAGGGAGGAGAGGGAGGAGAGGGAGGAGAGGGAGGAGAGAGAGGAGAGGGAGGAGAGGGCGGAGAGGGAGGAGAGGGCGGAGAGGGAGGAGAGGGCGGAGAGGGCGGAGAGGGAGGAGAGGGCGGAGAGGGAGGAGAGGGCGGAGAGGGAGGAGAGGGAGGAGAGGGCGGAGAGGGAGGAGAGGGCAAACCCAGAGAGAGAGATCAAGAAAAACAAAACCTGTATGTGAATAATCACTTTTCTTTTGTTCAATATGTGGAAAATACTACATTTCCCAGAATGCTTTAAAAACTGAGCCAAACAAATGAAATGAAATGGTTGGTGGAAATATAATTGGCTATTCTAAGCACTATGGTTTAAAGAATATGAACATTGTTTCCAGAACAAATGTATATATTCTTTGGTATCTGAAAGTGTGACCAATCAGATTCAGTGAGACTCATGTTCAGTGGAATTTCTTTGAATTGCACAGTGGTGTAAAAAGTTCCCAATTGTCATACTTGAATACAAGTATAGTTACCTTCATAGAAAGTTACTCAATTGAAAGTCACCCAGTAAAATACTACTTGAGTAAAAGTATAAAGTATGTGGTTTTAAAATATACTAAAGCATCAAAGGTAAAAGTTTAAATATATTATCATATTAAGCAAAGCAGACGGCACCATTTTCTTGTTTTTCTGTCCGGATAGCCAGGGGCACACTGCAACACTCAGACATCATTTACACAAGATGCATTTGTGTTTAGTGAGTCTGCCAGACCAGAGGCACTAGGGATGATCGCGTGTTCTTTTGATAAGAGTGTGAATTTCACCATTTTCCTGTCCTGCTAAGCATTCAGGGAAAATTCATGAAGGAAAAAGTACCATATTTTCTTTAGGAATGTAGTGAAGTAAAAATAATATAAATATTAAAGTAAAGTACAAATACCCCAAAAACGACTTAAGCAGTACTTTACAGTATTTTTACTATAGTACTTTACACCACTGGAATTGCACTGAATTAAATTGTACTTCCTGTCACTCAAACTCAAATAAAAATTCTACATCCTGTGGTGTGTGGCCAATTCAACTTTCAACTCATCAACTATTCCAACACATTGGATGTTTTTTGTGAGACATTCATTCAGAGTTTCTCTGCCTCATTAGAATGTCTGTGTTCATAGTGTTTGTCATTGTAGTTAACAGTCATGTTCCGAGTCATGTGTGCGCCATAAATACAGCTCCCCCCGGCTAACGAAATGCACATGTTTTATGTTCCCACTACTAGCTCAGTATTTGGACGGGGGTCTTTATTTTTAGATGTTTAAACCCTGTCTTAGCCTGAGCTCATCACACATTACTTTGAGATGAAAAGCAGTCGTGGACATCTCCCGTTAGCCCAAAACAAGTGACCTCGCCTCATTCCCATTACTTCATCAGCTCACCACTGTGCAGAGTCACAGCAGGTGGCGAGGACACACACACACACACACACACACACACACACACACACACACACGCATACGCACACGCACATGCACACACACGCACGCACGCACGCACGCACACACACACACACACACACACACACACACACACATACACACACTGGCAAGCTCAAGATAGAATTTTTGCTAAACTACAGATGTAAAATCAGATTACTCTATCTGTCCAATCCTAACCTTAAAGGCATGGCAAAAATATCTGACTGACCCTGTATCAGTTAGGGACAATTTCTTCCTCCTGTGCTCATTAGTTAAGACTACATGACCAAAAGTATGTGGACACCTGCTCGTCAAACATCTCATTCATTAGCTAATACAGTACCTACAGTATGCGGAACAAACCATTGTGACTGTAGGGGTAACCCCCACCCCCCTGTTCTTATAGTGGAATGGATTGGTCCATGTGTCAGGGGGAGGTAATTGATGACAGCAGTGAGAGTGAGTAAACTGGCCAATCACCAGCCCAACAGACACGCACCGCTGACCATGCTATGCAGACCAGAGGCTTATCTAGTGCTGATGCTCTCTCGGTCTCTCTCTCTCGCCCTCTCTCTCTCAGCAAACATATGCGACTGTGTATACTCAAAAGTGTATACTTAAAACGCTCACTCTTAACCAGGCTCCCTAACTCGAAGCCTTCTCTTCGGCCCACACACCCAGCTCAGCTAGAGATAAGGGGAGCGTGAAAGGGAGCTCAGACCTTCACTAAGAGAGGTAAAGACGTATTAGTGAGGGCATTCATACAGAGAGACATGGAGAGAGAGACACCTTCCTCTCACCTCTCTAATCCAGAGAACTTCTTCTAAAGAAACTGTGACTCCGGTGGGGGGGGGGGGGGGGGGGGCTGCCAGGGTTGCCTCGGCAGCGTTCCAGATGGGCGGTCTGGTTCTCTCTGGAGGGGGACAGGGGGCTGCCTGGGAAAGACACACCACACCGCTCCACTCTACTCTGTGACTGGACCTGACTGTCTGGGGAAGACCACGGGTCAGTGAAAGAGAAGAGGAGGGAGGAGGGAGGGGAAGAGTGGAGACCTGTCTGGGGAGGGGAGAGAAAGGAAGAAAATAGATAGAAGAAGGGGGGGGAAAGGATGAGGAAAGGAGAGGAAGGGGAGTTGGTGAGGTAGGATAGAGGAGTGGAAAGGAGGAGGAGGAAATGATGGAACGGATGGAAGAGGACAGTAAAGGGGAAGAGAGGACAGTAGAGGACAGTAGAGGTGAAGAGAGGACAGTAGAGGACAGTAAAGGTGAAGAGAGGACAGTAGAGGACCGTAGAGGACAGTAGAGGTGAAGAGAGGACAGTAGAGGACAGTAGAGGTGACGAGAGGACAGTAGAGGACAGTAGAGGTGAAGAGAGGACAGTAGAAGTGAAGAGAGGACAGTAGAAGTGAAGAGAGGACAGTAGAGGTGAAGAGAGGACAGTAGAAGTGAAGAGAGGACAGTAGAAGTGAAGAGAGGACAGTAGAGGTGAAGAGAGGACAGTAGAAGTGAAGAGAGGACAGTAGAAGTGAAGAGAGGACAGTAGAGGTGAAGAGAGGACAGTAGAGGTGAAGAGAGGACAGTAGAGGACAGTAGAGGTGAAGAGAGAACAGTAGAGGACAGTGGAGGTGAAGAGAGGACAGTAGAGTACAGTAGAGGTGACGAGAGGACAGTAGAGGACAGTAGAGGTGAAGAGAGGACAGTAGAAGTGAAGAGAGGACAGTAGAGGTGACGAGAGGACAGTAGAGGACAGTAGAGGTGAAGAGAGGACAGTAGAGGTGAAGAGAGGACAGTAGAGGACAGTAGAGGTGAAGAGAGGACAGTAGAGGTGAAGAGAGGACAGTAGAAGTGAAGAGAGGACAGTAGAAGTGAAGAGAGGACAGTAGAGGTGAAGAGAGGACAGTAGAAGTGAAGAGAGGACAGTAGAAGTGAAGAGAGGACAGTAGAGGTGAAGAGAGGACAGTAGAAGTGAAGAGAGGACAGTAGAAGTGAAGAGAGGACAGTAGTGGTGAAGAGAGGACAGTAGAGGTGAAGAGAGGACAGTAGAGTACAGTAGAGGTGAAGAGAGAACAGTAGAGGACAGTAGAGGTGAAGAGAGAACAGTAGAGGACAGTGGAGGTGAAGAGAGGACAGTAGAGTACAGTAGAGGTGACGAGAGGACAGTAGAGGACAGTAGAGGTGAAGAGAGGACAGTAGAAGTGAAGAGAGGACAGTAGAGGTGAAGAGAGGACAGTAGAGGACAGTAGAGGTGAAGAGAGGACAGTAGAGGTGAAGAGAGGACAGTAGAGGACAGTAGAGGTGAAGAGAGGACAGTAGAGGTGAAGAAAGGACAGTAGAGGACAGTAGAGGTGAAGAGAGGACAGTAGAGGTGAAGAGAGGACAGTAGAGGTGAAGAGAGGACAGTAGAGGTGAAGAGAGGACAGTAGAGGACAGTAGAGGTGAAGAGAGGACAGTAGAGGTGAAGAGAGGACAGTAGAGGACAGTAGAGGTGAAGAGAGGATAGTAGAGGTGAAGAAAGGACAGTAGAGGACAGTAGAGGTGAAGAGAGGACAGTAGAGGACAGTAGAGGTGAAGAGAGGACAGTAGAGGACAGTAGAGGTGAAGAGAAGACAGAGGTGAAGAGAGGACAGTAGAGGTGGAGAGAGGGTAGGAGGAAAATAGAGAAGGGGAGTATAACAGGAGGGGGGCTTGGCTGCAGTATAGTGTCTTACTCAGCTCATCTGCCCATACAGACATTTCCACAGCAGCCCTGTGGGCCCTAACCATAGAACAGGTGATGAAACTCACCCCTCCTCCCCATCATCCCCCCTTCGCCCTACCTCCCTTAACCTTCAACCCCTCCCCCTCCTCCCCCCATCCCCGTGGCCCTCTCTCTCCTTGCCTCCTCTCTGGGGGAGAGACAGAGGGCCCGTTGTGTTAACGTGAGGCCTGCTAATTGTTGGGTAAGGGGGAGGGAGGAGGGATGGATGGGGGAGAGAGAAGGGGTGAGGGAGAGGGCTGGGCCCTGGGCGTCAGGATTAGCTGTAATTCAGTCACTGGAACGCTCTCAACCGCTGCCTCGGTCAGGGCCAAGGGGCCACGGCTCTGTGTACGTGCATGCCCTTGTGTGTGTGAGTAGGTTTGAGGTGCGGTGAATCAATAGAGGTTATAATCCCCTGGTATCCCCTTCTCATCATCTTCATAGTCAACTACAATAGGACACGTTTCACACATTTCCCTTTCACTCCATATCCTTCAGAAAATACAAGACATTTCTTTAAGAGATTTCTCTGAGCTGATTCTTCTCTACCAAAACCTTTCCTTTGGTATTGAACATCTATGTTACAGTCGTCCATTGAGCAGCATAGTAACAGTATTAGTCAGAAAAAGAGAGTGTGTGTGTGTGTGTGTGTGTGAGAATACAGCCCTGCACTTTCAGTCTTTCTTTCACACAGAGGTCCTACTTATCAGTGGAACCCAGATTATCTACACTATCTATGACAGACAATGCCATCATGTATCTCTCTCTTTCTCTCTCTCTCTTTCTTTCTTTCTTTCTTTCTCTCTTTCTTTCTTTCTTTCTTTCTTTCTTTCTTTCTTTCTTTCTTTCTTTCTTTCTCTCTCTCTCTCTCTCTCTCTGTCTCTCTCTTTCTCTCTCTCTCTCTCTGTCTCTCTCTCTGTCTCTCTCTCTCTCTCTCTGTCTCTCTGTCTCTCTCTCTGTCTCTCTCTCTCTCACTGTCTCTCTCTCTCTCTCTCACTCTCTCTCTCTCTCTCTCTCTCTCTCTCTCTCTCTCTCTCTCTCTCTTGCTCAGTTACAAGTGGAAGGTTGTTCCCTGTAGGTCATATGATGTCTTGTGGCCCTGTGTGTGTGTTACGTCGGACCATTACAAACAGTAACAGTTCTATCCCCGACGAGTGCCATCTGATCGTCATGCCGCCCCTTGTCACATGAAGAAACGCGCGTACACACACACACTAAGGACCAGTGCTATCACTGGGGTGTGTTTGTGTGTGTGAAGGAGATAGGCGAGGTGTATGTGCGTATGCGAGCGTTCATATATATGTGTGTGTGACAATCAGGTCATTGTCAGCACCAGCACACAGACATGTTCTCCTGCTTATTACCTCCAGAATAATAAGAGTCAGAGTAAAGAAGAGTCCTGGGTTCTATCAACACAGCCTGGCCATCATGACTCTCCTCCAGTACCTTCTACCAGCTTCCTCCACTGTTTATTGTGTTTCTACCGGACTTAGAACAATAGGCGTTTGAGCTCAGAACAAACTAATGCTGCCCTGTAAGTATCGGTCCAACCTTACCGTTTTACTGTTAGCTAATGAGAGGGTTGAAGCCAAAGTCAATGTGTCTCTGTGGGGATGGTGTGTGTGTGTGTGTATGTGTGGGGACGGGGTGTGTGTGAGGGGACGGGGTGTGTGGGGGCACGGGGTGTGTGTGCGTGCGTACGTGTGTGCCTAGTCTTTTATACGACAAGTTTGTTCCAGAAGGTTCCAGTGCTCTTAATGGGGCGACCTGTCTCTAACCCTCTAATCATTTGTTTCTGCTACGCTTTATGTATCACCAACACTGGCACCAATATCCTTGTTCCACTCCCCCCCTCTCTCCCTCCTTCCCCTCCCTCTCTCCCTCCTTCCCCTCCCTCTCTCCCTCCTTCCCCTCCCTCTCTCCCTCCTTCCCCTCCCTCTCTCCCTCCTTCCCCTCCCTCTCTCCCCCTCCCTCTCTCCCTCCTTCCCCTCCCTCTCTCCCTCCTTCCCCTCCCTCTCTCCCTCCTTCCCCTTCCTCTCTCCCTCCTTCCCCTCCCTCTCTCCCTCCTTCCCCTCCCTCTCTCCCTCCTTCCCCTTCCTCTCTCCCTCCTTCCCCTCCCTCTCTCCCTCCTTCCCTTCCTCTCTCCCTCCTTCCCCTCCCTCTCTCCCTCCTTCCCCTCCCTCTCTCCCTCCTTCCCCTCCCTCTCTCCCTCCTTCCCCTCCCTCTCTCCCTCCTTCCCCCCCTCTCTCCCTCCTTCCCCTCCCTCTCTCCCTCCTTCCCCTCCCTCTCTCCCTCCTTCCCCTCCCTCTCTCCCTCCTTCCCCCCCTCTCTCCCTCCTTCCCCTCCCTCTCTCCCTCCTTCCCCCCCTCTCTCCCTCCTTCCCCTCCCTCTCTCCCTCCTTCCCCTCCCTCTCTCCCTCCTTCCCCTCCCTCTCTCCCTCCTTCCCCCCCTCTCTCCCTCCTTCCCCTCCCTCTCTCCCTCCTTCCCCCCCTCTCTCCCTCCATCCCCTCCCTCTCTCCCTCCTTCCCCTCCCTCTCTCCCTCCTTCCCCCCCTCTCTCCCTCCTTCCCCTCCCTCTCTCCCTCCTTCCCCTCCCTCTCTCCCTCCTTCCCCTCCCTCTCTCCCTCCTTCCCCTCCCTCTCTCCCTCCTTCCCCTCCCTCTCTCCCTCCTTCCCCTTCCTCTCTCCCTCCTTCCCCTCCCTCTCTCCCTCCTTCCCCTTCCTCTCTCCCTCCTTCCCCTCCCTCTCTCCCTCCTTCCCCTCCCTCTCTCCCTCCTTCCCCTCCCTCTCTCCCTCCTTCCCCCCCCTCTCTCCCTCCTTCCCCCCCTCTCTCCCTCCTTCCCCTCCCTCTCTCCCTCCTTCCCCTCCCTCTCTCCCTCCTTCCCCTCCCTCTCTCCCTCCTTCCCCTCCCTCTCTCCCTCCTTCCCCTCCCTCTCTCCCTCCTCCCCCCCTCTCTCCCTCCTTCCCCCTCTCTCTCCCTCCTGCCCCCTATCTCTCTCCCTCCTTCCCCCTCTCTCTCCCTCCTTCCCCCCCCTCTCTCCCTCCTGCCCCCTATCTCTCTCCCTCCTGCCCTCTCTCTCTACCTCCTGCCCCCTCTCTCTCCCTCCTGCCCCCTCTCTCTCCCTCCTGCCCTCTCTCTCTCTCCCTCCTGCCCCCTCCCTCTCTACCTCCTGCCCCCTCTCTCTCCCTCCTGCCCTCTCTCTCTCCCTCCTGCCCTCTCTCTCTCCCTCCTGACCCCTTCCTCTCTCCCTCCTGCCCCCTCCCTCTCTACCTCCTGCCCCCTCTCTCTCTCCCTCCTGCCCCCTCCCTCTCTCCCTTCAGCTGAAAGGGCCATTTTATTTGGTTTTGCTTCGGCCGTGATTTTCACTTCAGCAGAGCAAGAAAATTGCAATATAACAAGGCAACAAACATCGTCATTTAATAATTGTGACTTTTGGAGCACCTCATCACTTCCCGCCCTGCTCCCTCTCTTTTCCCCTTCTGTTGTTTACTTTAACAGGTTCCCTCACTCCGTCAGAAAATGAAGAGGTCTACTCAGCCCCACTGTAAGAGCTTGGGGAAATTGGCTCCTCCAATGATTGTTTTAACACCCCTAATTTTGAGAGAGGCCTCCAGGACTGGATACAGACTGTCTTGTACCCCTACTTGGACAATTTGTCCCATTTAGTTATTGAACTTTAACAGACAGACAGAGCAGTGGGAGAGAGAGGTCTAGGTGGTGTAGAGAGAGAGGTCTAGGTGGTGAAGAGAGAGAGGTCTAGGTGGTGAAGAGAGAGAGGTCTAGGTGGTGAAGACAGAGAGGTCTAGGTGGTGTAGAGAGAGAGGTCTAGGTGGTGTAGAGAGAGAGGTCTAGGTGGTGTAGAGAGAGAGGTCTAGGTGGTGAAGAGAGAGAGGTCTAGATGGTGTGGTGAAGAGAGCAGTGGGAGAGAGAGGTCTAGGTGGTGAAGAGAGAGAGGTCTAGGTGGTGAAGAGAGAGAGGTCTAGGTGGTGAAGAGAGAGAGGTATAGGTGGTGAAGAGAGAGAGGTCAAGGTGGTGAAGAGAGAGAGGTCTAGGTGGTGTGGTGAAGAGACAGAGGTCTAGGTGGTGAAGAGAGAGAGGTCTAGGTGGTGAAGAGAGAGGTCTAGGTGGTGAAGAGAGAGAGGTCTAGGTGGTGAAGAGAGAGAGGTCTAGGTGGTGTGGTGAAGAGACAGAGGTCTAGGTGGTGAAGAGAGAGAGGTCTAGGTGGTGAAGAGAGAGGTCTAGGTGGTGAAGAGAGAGAGGTCTAGGTGGTGTGGTGAAGAGAGAGAGGTCTAGGTGGTGAAGAGAGAGAGGTCTAGGTGGTGAAGAGAGAGAGGTCTAGGTGGTGAAGAGAGAGAGGTCTAGGTGATGAAGAGAGAGAGGTCTAGGTGGTGAAGAGAGAGAGGTATAGGTGGTGAAGAGAGAGAGGTCTAGGTGGTGTGGTGAAGAGAGAGAGGTCTAGGTGGTGTGGTGAAGAGAGAGAGGTCTAGGTGGTGAAGAGAGAGAGGTCTAGGTGGTGTGGTGAAGGGAGAGAGGTCTAGGTGGTGAAGAGAGAGAGGTCTAGGTGGTGAAGAGAGAGAGGTCTAGGTGGTGAAGAGAGAGAGGTCTAGGTGGTGAAGAGAGAGAGGTCTAGGTGGTGTGGTGAAGAGAGAGAGGTCTAGGTGGTGAAGAGAGAGAGGTCTAGGTGGTGAAGAGAGAGAGGTCTAGGTGGTGTGGTGAAGAGAGAGAGGACTAGGTGGTGAAGAGAGAGAGGTCTAGGTGGTGTGGTGAAGAGAGAGAGGTCTAGGTGGTGAAGAGAGAGAGGTCTAGGTGGTGAAGAGAGAGAGGTCTAGGTGGTGAAGAGAGAGAGGTCTAGATGGTGAAGAGAGAGAGGTCTAGATGGTGAAGGGTGAGAGGTCTAGGTGGTGAAGAGAGAGAGGTCTAGGTGGTGAAGAGAGAGAGGTCTAGGTGGTGAAGAGAGAGAGGTCTAGGTGGTGAAGAGAGAGAGAGGTCTAGGTGGTGAAGAGAGAGAGGTCTAGGTGGTGAAGAGAGAGAGGTCTAGGTGGTGAAGAGAGCAGTGGGAGAGAGAGGTCTAGTTGGTGAAGAGAGAGAGGTCTAGGTGGTGAAGAGAGCAGTGGGAGAGAGAGGTCTAGGTGGTGAAGAGAGAGAGGTCTAGGTGCTGAAGAGAGAGAGGTCTAGGTGCTGAAGAGAGAGAGGTCTAGGTGGTGAAGAGAGAGAGGACTAGGTGGTGTAGAGAGCAGTGGGAGAGAGAGGTCTAGGTGGTGAAGAGAGAGAGGTCTAGGTGGTGAAGAGAGCAGTGGGAGAGAGAGGTCTAGGTGGTGAAGAGAGAGAGGTCTAGGTAGTGAAGAGAGCAGTGGGAGAGAGAGGTCTAGGTGGTGAAGAGAGCAGTGGGAGAGAGAGGTCTAGGTGGTGAAGAGAGAGAGGTCTAGGTGGTGAAGAGAGAGAGGTCTAGGTGGTGAAGAGAGAGAGGTCTAGGTGGTGAAGAGAGAGAGGTCTAGGTGGTGAAGAGAGCAGTGGGAGAGAGAGAGGTCTAGGTGGTGAAGAGAGCAGTGGGAGAGAGAGGTCTAGGTGGTGAAGAGAGAGAGGTCTAGGTGGTGAAGAGAAAGAGGTCTAGGTGGTGAAGAGAGAGAGGTCTAGGTGGTGAAGAGAAAGAGGTCTAGATGGTGAAGAGAGCAGTGGGAGAGAGAGGTCTAGGTGGTGAAGAGAGAGAGGTCTAGGTGGTGAAGAGAGAGAGAGGTCTAGGTGGTGAAGAGAGAGAGGTCTAGGTGGTGTGGTGAAGAGAGCAGTGGGAGAGAGAGGTCTAGGTGGTGTGGTGAAGAGAGCAGTGGGAGAGAGAGGCCTAGGTGGTGAAGAGAGAGAGGTCTAGGTGGTGAAGAGAGAGAGGTCTAGATGGTGAAGAGAGCAGTGGGAGAGAGAGGTCTAGGTGGTGAAGAGAGAGAGGTCTAGATGGTGAAGAGAGCAGTGGGAGAGAGAGGTCTAGGTGGAGAAGAGAGAGAGGTCTAGGTGGTGAAGAGAGAGAGGTCTAGGTGGTGAAGAGAGAGAGGTCTAGGTGGTGGAGAGAGAGAGGTCTAGGTGGTGTGGTGAAGAGAGCAGTGGGAGAGAGAGGTCTAGGTGTTGAAGAGAGAGAGGTCTAGGTGTTGAAGAGAGAGAGGTCTAGGTGGTGAAGAGAGAGAGGTCTAGGTGGTGAAGAGAGCAGTGGGAGAGAGAGAGGTCTAGGTGGTGAAGAGAGCAGTGGGAGAGAGAGAGGTCTAGGTGGTGAAGAGAGAGAGATCTAGGTGGTGAAGAGAGAGAGAGGTCTAGGTGGTGAAGAGAGAGAGAGGTCTAGGTGGTGTGGTGAAGAGATTAGTGGAGTGGTGGAGTTTAGCAACCCCGAGGGGAAGGACAGGGCAGGAAGGAAGGCCGTAGAGTAGCATCTCTCTTTCGATCTTTGTCTTTGGAATATTATTTGTTCAAATGTTGCATTTGATGAGCCAATCATTATAATCGACACCTTTTAATGGCCCTGTATTGGCTCAGTTGGTAGAGCATGGCACTTGCAACGCCAGGGTTGTGGGTTTGATTCCCACGGGGGACCAGGACAAATAAAGTCATAAAATGTCTGCTCTCACTATGAGTACGTCTCTCTGGATAAGAGCATCTGCTAAATGATTCAAATGTAACTGTTTTACAGTCTTCAGTTTTTAGGGAAAAAAAGTCCAACTCACTCATATGTTTTGTTGTTGTATTACTCTACACAACTATCAAATCAATGAGCCTAATAAAATACATCTAGAAAAATATACATTTCTGAGCTGTAAATAGTGTAATATCCTATCATAAAACAATAGAGGCCATGTGACAGAAGGGGTACACAGTGCCCCCCTCTGGGCCGAGCGCACAGGTACCATCTGGGACAGGTCAGAGGTCAAGGTTGGAACCATTTCCTGTCCAGTCATGACCTCCTGTGATGTGCAAATGACCCAGGGGACGATGTCGTCACCCAGCACCATTCATGGTCTGGTGTAATAAAGAGGCTGATTTGGGCTAACGGGAGATGTTAACTGTCATGTTCAGTCATGTTGGAGTGAGTGAACAATTTCATTAATTCATTGAATTAATTAATAAATTAAGACATCAATGAATGAACACATGAATACAGCTCAGCGTTGTTATATTTGTAACGTTTCTGGACATTCTGTAAGTGGTCTAGTGTAGAAAGACAGCTGGCAGCTGTCCAACTGCCTTTCACTGAAACCCAATGTTTCAGAATAGACTAGAGAGTGTGGTCACTTGGGTGTGGGATGCTATGGCAGGGGAGTAACCTCATGCACAGACTCGTATTGATCCCTGCAAGCCTGAGTGGATGCAGCCCATCTATGAAATGAACTGCACCCTGTCATATAGTGCTGCCCAGGAAGTCTGTCCCCACCGGGAGAGAGGGGAAGAAGAACCACTACACCACACCAGTGAACTATCACAACACAGATCTAAGTGAATAACTAGCTCAACACACTGATGAATACTGACACCTCTCTCTCTCTCTTTCTGTCCCTCACTCTGTCTTTCTCTCTCTCTGTCTCTCTCATGTATAGAGAGAGAGACACACACACACACACACACACACACACACACACACACACACACACACACACACTACCCCCTCAGCCCCCCCCACCGCGTCCACATCACGCACACCCTCCCATCCCCTAGTCACTGCAGTGCCACCTCTCCCTCCCTCTCTCTCTTCACTTTTATTCTAATGAGTTGCAACACTGATAACGAGCCTGATGATCTTCCATTGATTTGACTATCACTTGCTTGTCTGGTAATTGATCCGTAGCTGAGCCTCTGGTTAATTATATGGGCTTGGACATGGCCCCCGGCTCCGAGGGGAATCTCAAGTCCTACAGAATAATACTTTTAATAAAGGACTCTATTACTGACGTGTGATACTCTTTCTGCCTCTGCGTTTACCCTTCTTTCTCTCTTCTCTCTCCTTCCTTATTTCTCTCCCTCTTTTTTTCTCTTTCGCTCTTTCTCTCTCTCCCTCCCTCCCTCCCTCTGTCTCTCTATAGCTGTCTCTCTCCTCCTTCTCTCTCTTTTTTTTCTCTCTCTTCTCTCCCTCTTTTCTCTCTCTCTCCCCCTCTCTTCCTCTCTTTTCTCTTTCCCTCTCTTCTCTGGCTCTCTATTTCCTCCATGGCCACTGCCATTACAAGAGAGAAGGATGGAGAGTGGGCAGTAAAGAGAGAGAGAGAAAGACAGAGCGAGGGATATTGGCAGACTCCTCTCCATCCTCCCACAAATAACAGCCATTAACAGGCCAGATCAGGAGCTGAGCCACCAGGTTGACTTGAAACACTGAGTGCCACTCGAAAAACTAAGAGACCAGCACATTTACAGAGAGAGGGGGATGTGTGTGCGCGCGCCTGTGTGTGTGGTTATGTGTGCATGCGTGTGTGTGTGTGTGTGTGTGAATGAGAGAGAGAAAGACCGAGTGAGAGATGTGTATGGAGAGTAGAAAGGAGCGTCGGCCATTGAATTGTCACTTAATGTAATTAGCGTGATGCTCCTGCCGTGTGTGCGTTACCTTTTCACAGTGTGGTTAAAAGCAGAGCATGACACACTAATGGAAAGGGAACACCTACTCCCTTTACCACGCGGCTCAGACTGCCTGTGGCTTTTGTAGAGGCCACCGCGCGTTTATGCCTAAAGACAAAACGCAGACAGAGAGGGAGAGTGGAAGAACGAGAGGGGGAAGCAAGAGAGAGGGAGAGGGAGGGGGAAGGAGAGAGAGGGATGGAAAGAAAGAGGGAAAGAGAAAAGTGAGAACATCGAGCGGGAGAGAGAGATGACAAGAGAAAGAGACAAATAAAGGTGAAAGACAAAAAGAGGTATTTTAAGTTCCTGTAACCATTTTGTCTCCCTCTTCCCCCTCCTCGTCGTCTGCTCCAAAATTCTCCATTGTACCAATTGGAGGTAAATGCTACAGTGCTAATCTCCTGTAAAGGTTAGCCCAGTGCCGTCATTAGCACAGCACAGAGGCTTTTAACCGACAGACAGGCAGCCGCCGTCTCCTACAATTTGCCACAAAATCCGAAGTGGCTTCATACATCAGAAGCCATTTAATTTAACGGAGGAGATGAGTTAATTCTCTTCCTCTCTCTTTATCCCTCGCTTCTCAAAGATCACAGTGACATCGCCACCGCGGTCCGGGGATCACAGTATGTCCTTTTTCTCTGATGATGGAGGGATGATAAAAGGAGGTAGAGAGGAAGATAGGAGCGGTAATAGATGGGGGGGAAATGTCACTGCATTGTTCTAGTAATTTAGAAGTAGAGAGCATTCTCTTTATTTTTTTCTGTTTTCTCTGTCTCTTTATAGAGCTCTCTCTCTCTGTCTCTCTCCATCTGTCTCTCTATAGTGCTCTATCCTCTCTCTCATTCTAAATCTCTGTCTCTCTCTTTCTCTCTCTGTCTCTCTCATGCTCTCTCTCTCCTCCTCTCTAAATCTCTCTGTCGTGCTCTCTCTCTCTCTCGCTCTCTCTCTCTCTATAGCGCTCTCTCTCTGCTCTCTCTCTCTCTATAGCGCTCTCTCTCCTCTCTCTCTGTCTATATAGCTTCTCTCTTTCAGTCTCTCTCTCTCTCTTTCAGTCTATAGTTCTCTCTCTCTCTTTCAGTCTATTTCTTTCTCTCTCTCTCCTCCTCCCTCTCTCTCTCTCTCTCTCTCTCTCTTTCAGTCTCTATAGTTTTCTCTCTCTCTTTCAGTCTCTGTCTTTCTCTCTCTCTCTCCTCCTCCCTCTCTCTCTCTCTTTCAGTCTCTCTCGCTCTCTCTCTCTCTCTTTCAGTCTCTCTCGCTCTCTCTCTCTCCCTTTCAGTCTCTCTCTCTCTCTCTCTCTCTCTCTCTCTCTCTCTCGCTCTCTCTCTCTCCTCCCGCTCTCTTTGTATTCCCATACCTTTGTGGGGCTGTGCTGCTGTGGGGACCAATTTGGCTCAAATGGAGCCTCTTCCTCATTTTTTTCCTTAATTAAAATCTGAAAGCATCCACACGGGGTTTCCGTGTGTGTGTGTGTGTGTGTGTGTGTGTGTGTGTGGCTGCCTCCTTAGTTCCATTAGTCTTATAGAGATTGGGATAAAACAGACAAAGGCTCCAGACTTTAATGATGCCATGTCGTCTGCACATTTTTGTGTTCACATATCACCAAATATCTCTAGATCACAATTTATGTATTTCTTTATCAGAAAGAATACTGTGAGTGTTATGTATGAAAAAAAATGATAAAGCAGACTATTTGGCTTGTTATGTATAACTAACAAAAAAACTAGCTTTTACCCCAAAACATTAAGAGCTAAATGTGTTGTATTAGACAGCATAAGGAGTGTGCAGGTGTGTATGTGTGTGTGTGTGTGTGTGTGTGCATGTGTGTGTGTGTGTTGCGGTGAGCGGTGGAGGTCCCAAAGGAGAACTGGATGCTCTGAGATGCGCTGGCCGCTTGCAGCGCAAACGGCTTCTCCAGTGAAGCTCGCTCCCCAGCTCCCCTCAGTAGCGAGGGGAGGTGTGTGTGTGTGTGTGTGTGTGTGTGTGTGTGTGTGTGTGTGTGTGTGTGTGTGTGTGTGTGTGTGTGTGTGTGTGTGTGTGTGTGTGTCGGAGCGTAAGCGCGATGTCATTGAGCGTCTCCAAAAGGAGCAGCGCAGTTGACTCAGTTGAGCCTGCGCTGGTCCTCACACACTCACTCCTCTCACATGCAAACACACACACGCTCACACACCCAGGCTTTCAGTCACACAGCTGCTGCTACGGAGCGCGGAGGAGTTACAGAGAGACGGAGGGAGGAGAGAGAGCAAGAGAAGGGACAGGCAGCACCAGCAAAGAGAGAGAGAGAAGAAGAAAGAGGGAGAGAGAGAAGCAGGCAGGGAGGGGTGGATTGCTGCTGTCACACTTTCACACCTAATGTCTACGTTGGGATAGAGAGATTTGATGGTAAGAGAAGTTAATGTATTATGTTGATGGTTAGGTTGAATGTTTTTATACAGAGATGCATGGGACTTTTTTTTATCATGTTTGCAATATTTTGCAAATGTTTCGTTTTTTTTGGTTCCTTGTTGATTTTGGAAGCTGGCTGCATTTAATTGATTTAATTCTGCATTCTATTTGAGTGTAATTGTGTTGTCATTTGTTATTTCTGGTTTGGAATGCTGCATGTGCATATTTTTACTATAGATTAGATTATAGTAAGAAGGTTTTTTTGTTGCCAAGAGTGACATTTATTTTATTTTATTACATTTTTTACAAATTCTGTTTTATTTTTTACAGATAACCTACTTTGTGTGTGTATGTATATAAGTGAGTTTGAGTGTGTGTGTTTCAGGCTTGAGAATGAGCGGGTAAGAGTTTCCAGGTTATGCATGGGTGACTTTGTTTTGCAAGTGATTTCTGGTTGTGTGTGTGTGTGTGTGTGTGTGTGTGTGTGTGTGTGTGTGTGTGTGTGTGTGTGTGTGTGTGTGTGTGTGTGTGTGTGTTCTGAGGACAGCCCATATGAAATGACTGGCAGATGGTTAAAGGCAAGAGGGCCGCTGACAGAAAAAAGAGAGACCCCTCCTTCCACATCATCTCCTCCATCCCTCCTTTCTTCTCTCCCTCCTCCCTCACTTTCACCCCCCCTCGTCTCCAGCTCTCCTCCTCCCTCCTTACCTTCAGCATTCTGCTCATCCTGCCCTCTCTTCCTCTCCCACTTGAAGACCCTGAGGAAATACACTGCGCTCTCCTCCAGAATGAACTCTGCACACACTCCTCAGCGACCGGCCGCCAAGAGAAACCCTCTCACACTCCCTCTCCTCTAGAAGCTCCCTCTGTTCAAAAAGAAGAGGGGGAAAAAAACGACAGGCCAACCCCCAAAATCCCAAACCCACCTTCACTGACTTTTTTTTTATCCCCTCCTCCCCCCTCTCTCCCCCCTCCCTCTTTCTCTAGTCCGAGGAGGCAGGGTTGGATGTGAGAGGCAGCAGCGAGGAGAGAAGCAGCCAGGCGCCCAGAGACCCAGAAACCGAGAGGGCACCAGAGTCCACCCTGAGCGGCACCGCCAACACCCCGACTACCACCTCTACCAGCAGCATCACCTCCAACCAGCACCACAACAACAGCGCTAGCCCCACAGCCGTCTCCAGCAGTAGCAGTAGCGGTGGCTCCAGTGGTGCCATAGGTGTTAGCATAGTTAGCCGCAGCGCTAAGGGAGCAGAGGGGAGGTCCTCCATGCAGTTCAGCACCAGACCTCCCAGTGCTGAGCCCGGCTTCATGGGGACATGGCAGCAACAGAGCACTGACCAGAGCAACCTCCTCTTCAGAATGTCCCAGCAGGTGAGTCCCCTCCCCTTCATTCAACCATCTGTTTTTCTGTCTTTTAGCTTTCATGGTGATCCGTCTATTTCTTAGTTGTGATGTGTCCCGCCTGTGTGTTTATTTGAGGTATAAATACCTCCCGGACTTTTTTTTGACACTTGGTGTGTGTTTAGGTGTTGTGGTAGGTGCTGCTGCTGGTGGTGTGTGTGTGTGTGTGTGTGTGTGTGTGTGTGTGTGTGTGTGTGTGTGTGTGTGTGTGTGTGTGTGTGGGAGAGAGAGAGGGGGGGGGGGATATGTGAGTGTGTGTGGGATAATGTTTTGTTTTTGAAAGAGTTAATATTATGTGGGTTGACATGATTATTCCTCATCTTTGCATTTTTCAGTCTTCATTTTTGTGTTTTATTTGCCTTGCCATTGGGCTATTTTGTTGAATTGTAATCCTGTGCAGTTTGGATCTGGTGTGTGAGAGAGTGTGTGTCTTGTGAGTGTATATGCACCTGACATTGTGCACTGCACTCTTCTCCTGAAATAATAATGATCAAATGTCGTAATTGAATTGCATATTAGTTCCAATAAAAGACACCATACATTTTAATGTTCACAAAAAGGGACGAAATATAAGATGCCATGAGTTATTTCACCGGATTGTCCCCTGGCTCGTTTGGTTACGGTTGCGCTCACCCCACTCCTCCTAATTTGTCTGTGCAATATAGTTCAAAAGCAGAAATTGTAGTGTTTGTGTAACCCCGCGCTGATAAAGACTGTGGAAGAGTCGCCCTCTGGGTCGGGCTAATTGACTACATGTGGTCCGCTCAGGAAGCCTCGAACACGGGCTAGAGACAGGCAACCGTGAGTGAATAGCCAGAGTCTGGAAGAGCGATAACGGATACCTATAACTGAGGGAAGTTCACATTTCCTCCGACAACTAGCGTCCGTTATCGTTCCTGTTCACAGTCGTGTGTTTTATGACTTTGGCTTTTTTGAGAAGTATAAAATATCTCGGCGTTCTGGTTTTTAAAGGGAGTGTGGCTGTGGGGGCGTTATATGGTTTCATTGGTGATGTACAGTGCGTTGAGGTAAAGGAGTAGAAAGAGAGAGGGGGAGTTGTAAAGGAGGGTAGTTAGTTGGTAATTAATCATAGTGGAACCTGTGTGTGTCTCCGTACCATGCACACGCTGTTACGCATGCGAAGGCCGCGGCAGGCAGACCTTGTGCAATCGCCAGTCTCTGCCGTGTCGAGTTTGAAAATAAACGTATTAGTGGTTATTTTATGAATCAGTCTTTTCTACTACTTTTATCACCGATGTTGTGCATATGAATATTGCTTTTTTAATTGAGCAATTACTTAAAGCAATTCAAAAGAAATACGCGTTGTTTTGAGTGATTTAAACCCTGTTGCCAATATTTCCATGACTGTGTTCTCTCACCGAAATGTGTGAAATTGTTTGCTCTTATTCAGTGAAATGATTCACCAATGATTCCCTTTATTTGACCTTTCTCTAAATGTATGAGGCATGTGTGGAGAATTGTCAGTGGCCTCTGTTTTTTCATGCACATCTGCACCCCATATTGGACACGCATGATGCATCCTCTCACTTTCAACACATGTTTTGAGCTGTGTGTATTATTAATATAAACTACTGCAAAGCTATTGACATGTCGATTGGAATAACGGAACCATATCGCACGAGGATGCTCCTGGCACCGTCTCATTCGTCCTCGCGCGGCATCTGCTTGCAGGTGGATGGGCCCCGCGCTCATACACCGAGGAGCATCCAGCATCTGCTGGGACTCACGTTTCGTAATCCCCCTTTTTACAAATGCGCGCCGTTGTTTCAATATAATCAGCTGTGGGACTCGTTGTTATTTATCCTCCCTCGCACCACTTAGAAGGCATCTTTCCATGTTTAGTAGGCATGACAAAAATCCTCCAAAGAAGCCTCACCTTGACAGACTGCCTTATTGGAATCTAACCGATAATGACTTTGTGTTTGCCGAGCCGCGCGCCTTGGGGTATTGGGAGAAATGAGTGTTATGGGGGCTCGTGTTTCAAATCCTCCCTTTAAAGATCAGCTAAGTGACATGAGTCATGGGTGCGTTTTTATCGGTGTTAGGGCAAATTATTTCAAAGCAATCGATTGAGACGCAAAGCAGGAGCAGTATGTGCTGATGTGAGTGAGGGCATGTTGTTTACTTACGGGTGTTGGTTGTGATTTTGCAGCGAAGAATCCACTCTCAGACCATTTGATATCCTCTGAATTTATATAGTCACTGCAAAGTAGCCTACCTATACAAGTCATTAGGGAACATGCAATAATTACGTGTTCGTGTATGATTACGTTTTATTTTTTCAATTCTTATTTTCAGTTATAGAACAGCATGCATATGTTCAAACACAATTTACAGCAGGTGAGCAATTATATTGCCAAGGAATGTCACCTAAAAAGAAACCAAAACAATTATCTAAATTACCATAGAATGAATTGTAAAAACGATAATTTAACCTGGTTGGATATATATATATTTTTTTATATATTTAATTTATAAGATTTGCAACCTCAACGTCACACTATGTCAACACCTGCTTCTCATATTAGAAGTGTATTTTTACGACGATTAATGTGCTAATTCGATGCAATCAAATCAAAATAAGAAGTGCATTTCAATTAAATGTGTACATTGCTTTTTGCATGAGTACTAATAGAGAGACAAGCAAACAGAGAGAGACATGGTTTTAATTTAGTTTAGATATAATGTATTTTTCAATCAGGCTACCTTTTAAACGTAAGTATAAGAAACGAAATCGAAAATGCAGAAACCATGAATGGCAAAAAAATGATTGGGAAAGGCCTGGCATGTTTCGCATCGTTTCTCCAAACTTCTAGTAAGAATAATTTCATTTTTGGATTCTCAGTTATTTTCCTTGACTGCCATCTTTTCATGGTCGAATACATTCCATGCAAATCCAACCGTTATAATGCTTGTAATTGAAGTAAATGATTAAGAATTACAACGAAGATTACGCCTATACCCTATATAACATGGAATATAGGCCTACCTCCTCTCTATTGCCTATCGCCTGGCTTTTGGTTTTTATTTTTGTCTGTTGGTGATAAGAGGATTTATAAACATAACCTTATATTACATTATCTACAAAAGCAGATACACGAGTTAAATCAATAAAATAGACTCAACAAATTGTCAAATAGTTGCATCTGCTTTCTTTATATTTAAGAATGTGCGGATCATTTTATGTATAATCTGCAGGGACATTATTATCATATTTCGTTATGTAAACTCCCCATAAATTATGTTAAACTATCTTTTTAAGCCTTCCAAAGCATTACGGTGTAATAATATTTTGACGTCGTAATTGAGTACTTTGTTTTGGGTACATGCATGGATATTAATATCGACCTTTGCAAGTTAAACAGTCCGCAGTTAAGTGATATCACTGCGCCTCTAATTGGTCCATCACTAGTAGGCTAATTCCCCCTCAATAAACCAACATTAAGCCATGTCATTTTATTTTCCCTTGCGCTTCAAAAGCTGAGGGGTGTGGAACAACTCAAGGATTACTTAGGGCTCGTAAAATGTTGCCGCGGCGCACCTCTTCTGTGAGGGTCTAATGCCAGTCAGGCGAAGGAAGATATCGAGGAAATCTTGAAGAAATAGGGCCGGTAGCATTTACAGCGCCAGGGTATGTTTTCAATCTAAATATCTGCTCTTAATTAGCTCGCCCTTCTAAATTCTTCCCTTCTCTTCTGCAAGGCGGGTGCTGTAACGCGGCTTCCTCTGAAGTGCGACAGGTCGACTATGGGCCGAGACCTTACAGACGAGGTACAGTCGCTTCTATAGCTTGACATGTTTCTCTTATCTTCTCGGTATTGTTACAGCATCTGAGATGCTGGCATGCAGCGGTATTTGATCCCAATACAAGCAATAGATGGATTAACACATCAGAAATGTTAGTGGAAAATATAAACTATAGTAATTATGTAGGTTATTATTATACCTAATATATGTTAATAATGGGCCAAGCATGAACACAAAGGTATAATTATAATAATAATAATACTGTATTATTGTATTATTTTTTTGCTATTAAACTAGTTCAGCAATTTTCTAAATATGCCATTATACTTTATTACTGTTATTATTGTTGAGTGTTATTTCATGTTTGAAATGCTAGGTGCATAGCAGAGGATTCTATCAGAACTCATGGCCTATAGCAGAGGATTCTATCAGAACTCATGGCCTACAGCAGAGGATTCTATCAGAACTCATGGCCTACAGCAGAGGATTCTATCAGAACTCATGGCCTATAGCAGAGGATTCTATCAGAACTCATGGCCTATAGCAGAGGATTCGATCAGAACTCATGGCCTGTAGCAGAGGATTCTAGCAGAACTCATGGCCTATAGCAGAGGATTCTAGCAGAACTCATGGCCTATAGCAGAGGATTCTATCAGAACTCATGGCCTACAGCAGAGGATTCTAGCAGAACTCATGGCCTATAGCAGAGGATTCTATCAGAACTCATGGCCTATAGCAGAGGATTCTAGCAGAATTCATGGCCTATAGCAGAGGATTCTATCAGAACTCATGGCCTACAGCAGAGGATTCTAGCAGAACTCATGGCCTATAGCAGAGGATTCTAGCAGAATTCATGGCCTATAGCAGAGGATTCTAGCAGAACTCATGGCCTATAGCAGAGGATTCTAGCAGAACTCATGGCCTATAGCAGAGGATTCTAGCAGAACTCATGGCCTATAGCAGAGGATTCTAGCAGAATTCATGGCCTATAGCAGAGGATTCTATCAGAACTCATGGCCTATAGCAGAGGATTCTAGCAGAATTCATGGCCTATAACAGAGGATTCTAGCAGAATTCATGGCCTATAACAGAGGATTCTATCAGAACTCATGGCCTATAGCAGAGGATTCTAGCAGAACTCATGGCCTATAGCAGAGGATTCTATCAGAACTCATGGCCTATAGCAGAGGATTCTAGCAGAATTCATGGCCTATAACAGAGGATTCTAGCAGAATTCATGGCCTATAACAGAGGATTCTATCAGAACTCATGGCCTATAGCAGAGGATTCTAGCAGAATTCATGGCCTATAACAGAGGATTCTAGCAGAATTCATGACCTATAGCAGAGGATTCTAGCAGAACTCATGGCCTATAGCAGAGGATTCTAGCAGAATTCATGGCCTTTAGCAGAGGATTCTAGCAGAACTCTGTAATAGTTCTATTGTGTTTATTTCCCCTAACCACTTTGTGAATAATTCGCAGTTCTAAGATTTGAAACATCTTTAAATGAATGCGTTGTCATTTTCTCTGAACTATGATTACTATAGGCCTATATCAATAGATTGTTCATGTTGGTGACATTTTAACATTGTAATGGATTTACTCTGTATGTCCTGCACTCAATCAGAATGAACTACACATATTTCAATTAGGAAAATATACACGATGAAAAAGCAGATCAGACAATGCAATAATGTCACATGTATTTCAAACATGAGTTGCAAGAAGGGTATATGTTCAGAAGATGTGGACTGTGTACAGAGAGGACTGTGTATAGAGTACGGGGGTTGACACTGCAGTCAGGAGATACAGCAGGGCAGGCATCATCAGCATGGAGCTGTCTGTCTGTCTGTCTGTCTGTCTGTCTGGTTCATGTCAATACATTGACGGCTTAGATGGACTGCTTTACAGCGAGGTCATTACCGAACTATCGATTACATCTGCTGTATTCTCTTCAACCAATACCTCTCCATTTCTGTACCACACAATCTCTCCTTATTGCTGTCATTTTGGTTATACACATATCTGCCTGTATAATCTGTATATCTATCATTTTCAAGTGATCCTATATTTTCTAATGTAAGATAAATATTTATATAACTTCTGTACATGTGCAACCATTTTGTTAGTTCATGTAGTTTTACCCCATCAACTGAAAACTGCATTTGTGGAGTGTAGGCTATTACACCTGCCCTGCTGTAGGCTGTATGTATGTGAATGTAAACCCTGCTATAGGTTGTATGTATCTGAATGTAAACCCTGCTATAGGTTATATGTATCTGAATGTAAACCCTGCTATAGGCTATATGTATCTGAATGTAAACCCTGCTATAGGTTATATGTATCTGAATGTAAACCCTGCTGTAGGCTGTATGTATCTGAATGTAAACCCTGCTATAGGCTATATGTATCTGAATGTAAACCCTGCTATAGGTTATATGTATCTGAATGTAAACCCTGCTGTAGGCTGTATGTATCTGAATGTAAACCCTGCTATAGGTTATATGTATCTGAATGTAAACCCTGCTATAGGCTGTATGTATCTGAATGTAAACCCTGATATAGGCTATATGTATCTGAATGTAAACCCTGCTATAGGCTGTATGTATCTGAATGTAAACCCTGCTATAGGCTATATGTATCTGAATGTAAACCCTGCTATAGGCTGTATGTATCTGAATGTAAACCCTGCTATAGGTTATATGTATCTGAATGTAAACCCTGCTATAGGCTATATGTATCTGAATGTAAACCCTGCTATAGGCTATATGTATCTGAATGTAAACCCTGCTATAGGCTATATGTATCTGAATGTAAACCCTGCTATAGGCTATATGAATCTGAATGTAAACCCTGCTATAGGCTATATGTATCTGAATATAAACCCTGCTATAGGCTATATGTATCTGAATGTAAACCCTGCTATAGGCTATATGTATCTGAATGTAAACCCTGCTATAGGCTGTATGTATCTGAATGTAAACCCTGCTATAGGCTGTATGTATCTGAATGTAAACCCTGCTATAGGCTATATGTATCTGAATGTAAACCCTGCTATAGGCTATATGTATCTGAATGTAAACCCTGCTATAGGCTGTATGTATCTGAATGTAAACCCTGCTATAGGCTATATGTATCTGAATGTAAACCCTGCTATAGGCTATATGTATCTGAATGTAAACCCTGCTATAGGCTATATGTATCTGAATGTAAACCCTGCTGTAGGCTGTATGTATCTGAATGTAAACCCTGCTATAGGTTTGTATGCATCTGAATGTAAACCCTGCTATAGGCTATATGTATCTGAATGTAAACCCTGCTATAGTAATATCTCTCCCTATAGGCATGGCAGACATCATATTAGATGAATAGCAGCACATCTCCTAGTTAGTTTTGTCTGAGTCAATAATGGACTTAATGTCATCCTCTTCAGTGTAGATCAGAGGGGCCTTAATTCACCTATTAACATAGTATTTCTGAGGGAGGGGTGTTTTTCCCCCGTTCAGTTCATCGCTGTGCTGTTGCATGCAAGAATTTGTTAGTGTGTGTGTTTATGTGTGAATAAGTATTTCTGAGGGAGGGGTGTTTTCCCCCTGTTCAGTTCATCGCTGTGCTGTTGCATGCAAGAATTTGTTAGTGTGTGTTTGCGTTGTTTTTTAAAAATGAGAGCGAGAGAGAAAGTGGGCTAATTTTCTAGGAGAGTGTCGTGCTCTGTTTTCCCCTCAGAGGATATATTGCCTGTGTGCTGGCTGTGTTTAACGGGCTGTTTTCCTTCCTCTGCCGAGGCCTGTTGCATGTGTGTGTTTCTGCCTGCGTGTCTGATATTATAATATTTTCAGTGTCTTTTATTCCTGAGGGTTGTGTGACTACACCATACTCTGCATCTCTGATGGGCTGCATGACCACAGATACCATCATGTGTATGAGGTGTTTTCCCTTCTTATCTTTTGCATATGTTAAAGTACCTGTAGAACCAGTGAGTATGTCAGGGAAAGAGTGGTGTTTTTCTCTCTCTGTACAGGGCTGGCTCTGTCTCTGGCTCCATGAGTGTGCGGGTGCGAGCTGATGTGTGTGCGGGTCTTGGCTGGCCTTGGCTGGAGGAGACGAGAGGTGAAAGGGGATATGTGGAAGAAGCGCCATGCCACTTCTCTCTTTCTATGTATCCTTCTCTCTCGCTACCTCTCTCTCTCTCTCTCTCTCTCTCTCTCGCTACCGCTCTCTCTCTCTCTCTCTCTCTCTCTCTCTCTCTCTCTCTCTCAGCACTAATACCAGCCCCTAAGCCCTGGGGTCCACCCTCCCTCCCTCCCTCCCCCTTAGTACACTAGATGAGTAAGGTAGTCCTATCACCAGGGAAGTGGCCATAGAGGAAGGGGACACTGCGTCATTGGCCCAAAGGAGGGGGACTGCTTTGGGTGTAACACAGGAAGTCCCAGTTATAGGGTCACTGTTTTCAAAGGGACAAAGGAAATGGCCCAGTCCAAGGCAATGCCTACCCAGTCACAATGAGTGAGTGAGTGTATCCTAGCTGAGAGGTGGAAGTGGTGCTGAGTGGCTGGGTGTTACTGTGTGGTCTGTCCTTATCAGGTTTGGATGGACTGTTGCTCTGTAGTGTTTTCATTGGCACCGTCCTCTCTGGGCTGGAGACCGGAGTGATCCTCACGTGTGTGTGTGTGTGTGTCTCTGGGCTGGAGACCGGAGTGATCCTCACGTGTGTGTGTGTGTGTCTCTGGGCTGGAGACCGGAGTGATCCTCACGTGTGTGTGTGTGTCTCTGGGCTGGAGACCGGAGAGAGGGATCTTACCTACAGCTAATGAAGCCTGGAGGCTACTTTCTTTTTGACCTCTTCCTCGTTTCTCCTCTGTTCCCGAGCCCTGGTCCTTCCGTAACCCCGTTTCTCCTCACTCTGCCCTCCAGCCTGGCCCCAAGCCTGGGGGTCCCTGCTGGCCTTCTCTTTCTGGCTGTCACCCCCTAGAGGGGTTCAACCACTGTTAATTACACGTTGGGATCTGGGTAATTAGGGTCTGGGATGGGGGGGGGGGGCGGGGGGGATCTGCTCTAAGGTAGAGGTCTCTCTCTCTCGCTTTCTTTTTCTTTTTTCTCTCTCCATTGGTGTTGTTAGATTGGCTTGTTGGGAGTGTCAGTGAGAGTGTGCATAGTGGAAAAGTGGAGAAGGTGTAGGGGTGTGTTTAACTACGTCAGTTACTGCAGTATGGTCCTGTTATTTCTGGACGAGAGCAGAGACGTGGTAGAATCTGAGGTGAGAGGAGGAGAGGAGAGCAAAGGTGTGTGTGTGTGTGTGTGTGTGTGTGTGTAAGGTGGATGTGGACCACTTGTACGTTTACCGTGTGTTTGTCTGTGTGCCCAAGTTTGTGGTTTAGATGGCATGTAGAGTTTAGGAGAGTTTAGGAGAGGGAAGACGCACAAGGTGCCATTCATTATACGGCCACCACGTATTTATCTAAGCGTCAGGCATGAAGACATGACGTCCAAACCTATTTTTGCTTTGATCTTTTTTCAACTTGCACGTTAAAAATAATTCACGCTGTGGACATTTAATTTAGGGCCCCCTTTTTCCTTTTAATCAGAATATGAATTAATTTGGTTATTTAATTTGCTGCGGTTATGCCATTTAATAAACATTTGTCAGTGTAGTTTGTAGTAGTTTCTGTTTCAACTGTATATTTTAATATTCATGATTTAAATTCCCTCAATCTCCCTATTTTTGCGAGGCAGACATGGAATATTAAAATGCTCTGGAGATCCTTCAATGTTCTCCTTGTGTTGTCGACTAACACACACAGTGGGTTTCAATCTCTAAGATATTCTGTTTTGTCACATCGTCAATTTCTAGCGAATTATTTTCCTACTATCGGGAGACATTCTTCATATTTTAAAACGTCTGTCTCTTGTTTGATGAAAATGCATGAATCAAACTCAGACATTTGTATTGTATTACCAGTTTATAACCGTAGAGATCAATCATTTGTACGATAGTTTGTACTTACAATGATCTGATGAAAATAGCCTAACTAACTAAGTCTTCCCTGAGTTGGAGGGGTTATGGAATGGACATTGAAAACATCACCCAGAGTTTTCCAGCCAAGCCACAGCATATGATCTCATTTGGATTTGATCCTCAGCCTTGCATAAGACGCAGAGCTGTGACACGAAGCCTCACACTGAAACGATGTGGGCGTCATCTGTCTGCGGCTCTGTAGCACTGTAACACCGGTGTTGTGTACATACGTTCACCCTGTCGTCTCCTGTCTCCCGCTGCAGCTACTGATCAATATGGGACGTGAGGATCACTCACGGGGTCAGGGTGATCTGTCTCCTGCATGATATCTCTGGTGTTTGGATGAAGGGATAGATGGATGGATGGACGACTGGAGTGGGTTGGAGAGAGACAGAGTGTCTTCTAATAGTGTTTTCTTTGTGAACGTACTGTGTTGGGGTCGTTGCTACGACAGCAGTGTATGCGTACGGAGTCTGTGTGTGTGTGTGTGTTCAGGAACGACAGCAATGCAGGGCCATCTGCTCGTGTCTTATCAGGGAGATGAGTCCTCCACCAGCCTTTTCCCATGGACCCCCTCCTACTTCTTACAGGCCCTGAGAGAGAGAGAGAGTGTGTGTGTGTGTGTGTGTGTGTGTGTGTGTGTGTGTGTGTGTGTGTGTGTGTGTGTGTGTGTGTGTGTGTGTACCGCACCCAGGCCTCTCACACACTCCTCACACCCCACTGTGTTGCACACTCTGAAACAGAGCTGTCCGTCTACCCCACCGATTAAAACCATTATAAATACCAAATACAGGATATTCAGAAACTGGCTAGCAGCTTGTTTGTTTTCACCTTATGTTGTACACAATCTCTAGTGTCCAGTTCAACATTAAATTGTGTCTTTCCTGGTTTTGGAAAAAAAAAACGTTCACATGTTTTGCTTATTATAATCTCCGGAGAGAAAGATAGATCAAGCTGGATTCTATTCTGTTATATTCCTGAAGGTGCTAGTGGATTTATGAGTTGTTTATAGGCCATTGTGTGTTTGTCTGTCAAATGGTTTATTTAGTCTTGGTGTGTTGTAAACAACGATAATGTTAGCTGCCAGTGTGTTGCTAGCTAATCCCTGTGTATTGATGTGTGTGTGGCCTATGGCCCTGTCAGTGCTGGGCTTACAGCAACAACTACCACACAGCAGGAAACCATATGGTAACAAGGTTATTCAACTCTTTTTACAGTCTTATAGCAGTGTAATAATATGATTAAGACATGCTTTTTATACACAACACTGAGGCGATGGGCATCGTCTAATAATTTGGAAATAACGATTATTCATTATTTTATCTGAAATTTGACGTTGCATGTTCCTTCTGAAAAAATACAATTCTTCTCTTCTATATCCACCATGTAACGATGATGGGGAATATTGTAGATGTGTGTAGTAGAGGTTGTACTGTAGCTACAGAGGCCATATGTAGTCCCTATGATCTGTAAAGAACGGAGACATCTAACTGGCAGGGAGTTTGATTCAGTCTAGAGCTCTGAACCATAGAAATACACTATATTACAAACATAAATATATTAACTAGATAAAGGACAGTTGGATTTTATGCAGAGCTACAGTTTGGGTAAAACAGAGTTGGGCTGATGCGATTCAGATTGTACTAAAATACTTTTTTGACAAATCTGTTTCTATTTTTCAAGCATGGCCCATAATCACCCCAATCTTGGATGTCGGTGCCTGTTCAAATACATGAAAAGGTGTGGGTATTTCTCTCTCTTCTCCTTTTCAGAGTGAGGGTCTTTATTTTTCTTTGGCCTGCCTTAGTTTCCTGCGGCGGGGGGAAGTCGTCGGTCGGTGCGGAGCGAAGGGGAACGAGGGGAAGTGGCTGTTTGAATAGAGTGTTGCTCAGGATGTCACCACCCCACAGCCTGCCTAATGAGGGGACATTAGCACCGTGGCCTGGCCCCTGACACACACACACACACACACACACACACACACACACACACACACACACACACACACACACACACACACACACACACACACACACACACGCGTACACACACACACACACGCGTACACACACACAGAGGCACGCGCGTACACACACACACACACACACACACACACACACACACACACACATTCTGCTCAGGGGCTGACAAGGCCGGAATGAAGCAGCTGTCGCCAGGCCTGCGGGACTGAGGGGGTTCAAGGGGCAGAGGGAGCAGAAGATGTTCAAGACCTGGGAGGCAACCAATGTAGCCACTGTGACCTGGGTAGTGCCACTGACACACAGCGCCACCATAAGTCAGCACACAATTAGCAGGAACACACACTCACATACTTGTGGAGTGCAACATGGACACACACAAAGTACACACACTCAGACGTGCATAATATTATATTCCTTCCACAAAGGTTTATTCAGAGATATTTGGCACTTCCATCTGTAGACATGACTTGGTATTGTCCCTGAGCGAGGAGGAATGTGACACACCGTTGACCCACACTAAGAGACATGAACTTGTGCATACATACTTTCACAGGGGGCCCATCCTGTTATTCCTCCTGACTTGTTTTTTTTTGTTTGCGTTGGAACTGTGCCAGTGCCACAGGCAGGTTGATGGCCTACTATTTTTACCAGCAGCCAGGTCTAAGGACCCCTCCTCTATACCAACAGCCAATTTGTCCTTTCAACGCAGACGACAAAGGAAAAAACACTCACGCTTTCCTCTCAAGGAACACAACCCTTTCATTTTTCAGTTAGCGCAACGGCTAATTCGCTCCCTGTTATTTCACATAATGCAGAGGAAGAATTGCTACTATTATTATTGCCGGTGGACCGTTATTATCTCTGGCTATTTAAGGAGGTAGATAATGATGGTAATTTGACTTGTTCTGCGGCGCTCGGAGGTCGACTGACTTCCCCCCCCCCCGATAATGCGACACTCTGTGTGTGTGTGTGTGTGTGTGTGTGTGTGTGTGTGTGTGTGTGTGTGTGTGTGTGTGTGTGTGTGTGTGTGTGTGTGTGTGTGTGTGTGTGTGTGTGTGTGTGTGTGTGTGTGTTTGTGTGTGTGTGTTAATGTGTTATAGCACTTGGGATGTGCTACAACATTGTTGCTCTAATCAAAACCAAACCTCTACGGCTCCCTGTTTGGACCAAACATGTCATTACCAAAGTATTGTACAGAGGGAAAAACGACAGGGCAATTTGTTCTTTTGAATAATGATTGTGCTCTGTGTCTACTTTGACAAGACATACTGTAGCCTAGGTGATGTGGGGCCGACTACAGCTGAGGTCTGGACGACCAGACAACTTCCTCTCCTTCTTTCTTTCCCGTCTTTCTTCATAAGCCTTCCCCCTCTCTTCTTCCTCGTTTGTTCCCCTCCTCCATCGTTCTGTGTGTGTCTATCCATCTCTCCCCCTCTGCTGCTGTAATCTGCTGTGTGACGGTTGGAGACGTGGGGAGGATTGTAGGGAGGGTCTGGAGAGAGGAGAGGAGTGGTACTGGTGAGGTTGGGCTCATGGCCAACAGCATTTTAGACTAAAGCCATCGCTCTCTTTCACACACACAAATGAACACACACACACACACACACACACACACGCACACACACGCACACACACACACACACACACACACACACACACACACACACACACACACACACACACACACACACACACACGCACACACACGCTTGCACACAAACACACACACACACACAGAATGCCTTAATTTGTGTTAATACTTAAAGAAAAGCATCACCTCGCCCATCGGCAGTCATAGTTCTCACACAACGGTGTCAACATTTTTATCCAGAAAGAAATCAGGAAGTCCCACCTTGAAAGATGTTTAAACAGGCTAACTAGCGTCTTCCATTAGGGACGTGTTGGGGCAACATGTGCTTGTTTACCCTCTCTTCCTGTTTCTAAAGATGTTTGTGCTGTTAGATTAATAGCATTTAATGGCCACTGTTAAACACAGCTGTTTCACCATCTTAGAACGTGTGTTTTTAAGGTGAGCTGCAACACTGGGTGGTGTGTGTGTGCGTGTGCGTGCGTGTGCGTGTGCGTGTGCGCTCATTGCAGATAGAATGTGGGCTGGTGTGGGAGAGGCTGTTCGTGCTGTCACTGAGTGGAACCATACCTACACACACACACACACACACACACACACACACACACACACACACACACAGGGAGGGTATGTTTGACATTTTCTTAGCTAAGAAGAAAGTTGCATGAGAGACCTGCACCGACACTGAACTCCACTTTAAAGCTGCTCCTTCATGGAACCTGTTCCTACAGCATCATCAGTTATGGAGCACCATCACACTCTGCCTTTCTCAATCCATAATGCCAATCAAGTCACAAATGATCTTGTTTGCTCCATGTGATGGACTTCAAATGAACTAGCTGGCGTATCCCAGGCAACTAGGCAGAGGTGAGAGGTCGCGGCCCTGAGTGTGTGACCTCTTGGCCCCTCGTAACCCCCCCCCCCCCCCACCCCACCCCCCACCCCGGCTGTTTCACACCACTCAGCTAAAGAGGCTGTTTCCCATCTTACACAAAGGGACAAAGTGAAAAGTCTGGTAACAAGCGAAAACGGAGCTGTGTGTGTGCTGGAGTGATGTGGTGTGTGTGTGTGTGTGTGCCCGCATCAGGCACTCTGGAGCCGTGTGTGTGTGTTTCCTGTGTGTGTGTCCTTAGTTTGTAATGGATACTCACACTCACATTTTCTCTGTTGATGTTTTCATTTAAATGGCGTGGCCCACCTTTCCTATTGTCGGGAAACACACAGTGGTAAGTGCTTTGTTGGAACCCTGTCCGTATACATGATGTGTGGAACTCCAAAAAACATTGAATATTTCATGACACATAATCCATTAGACATGTTTCCCCTCTGAACATTATAAATATAAAGCTTTGTGTTTATCATGAAGATGCCTTCACACTGCAGCTTGTTGATCTTGCTTTGTACAGGGGAGGAGCTTTGACACCAATAGATTTATCAATAAGATTTATGGCCATTTTCCCATCTATCCGCTAACCTCGTAAATTTACAGCTTTAACCTCGTGTCACCCCGGGTCGTAGGTCACATCCGGCGAGTCTTAGCGCCTCATCGATCTTCCGCCCCACCTCCATCGCCCCCAAATATGACACGATCAGAAAATAATCAGATAATGTGGTAGCGATTGGAGAGATTTCGAGTCGTTGGTGGCACGGGTGATTACAGCACGCTGAAAATGACACTACACTTCCCGTATGATTCAGAGAGAGGAGGGGATATAACCCTATCAGATGCTGAGATCAATTGATAATAGGTATGAAATCACAGAGGTGATTAGAAATGGTCGGCCATGTTGTTAAATGCTGTCAGATCTGTTAAGAGGAGGCTAACACCTCTCAGCTTGCAAGGGAGTAATAGCATCAGCCGGGAAGTGTGTGTGTGTGTGTGTGTGTGTGTGTGTGTGTGTGTGTGTGTGTGTGTGTGTGTGTGTGTGTGTGTGTGTGTGTGTGTGTGTGTGTGTGTGTGTGTGTGTGTGTGTGTGTGTGTGTGTGTGTGTTGTGTAAAGCAGTGTGAGCACGCATCAAGGAAAGAGCCCCGAGGTAGCTCCTGGCATTTTATTGCAGCCACCAGACGCCTGTCACTGGTGGAAGAAAAAGAACGGGGGATGAGGAGGAGGAGAGGAGAGGGGGAGGAGATGGGAGGAGGAGGGCGGGGGCCACCACTGCTTCAAATCATGTCACGTAGCGCTAATTCATACGCCCTCATTAGAGCAAGGGAAGGGACCAGAGGGCCGGGTGTATACACACACCACACACACCTCACACACACACACAGACAGACACACACACACACACACACACACACACACACACACACACACACACACACACACACACACACACACACACACACTCCTCCCACACAGACACACAGACATGCCCACAGCAGACGACACTCCCGCTCCAGCGCGGCAGCGGTACAGCAGGGCCAGTTTGGGGAATAGAAAATTGCTTTCTCAGGAAGGCCCCGGCCAATTAAAGGCCTGCCCGTATTGAATGTCAAGTGTTAATTTAGGCTCCACTCCTCCTCTCCATCCCTCCCTCCCCCCAGCCCCCTCCAGTTTCCCATCAGTGAGGGCACTGAGGGGGAGGAGGGGAGGGGAAGGGTTTCTGAGATGAGCAAATACATGTCAAGTCAAAGTTGATTGCCTGAAGGCCCCGGCGTATTATGTGTCACAGACAAGTGGCAAATGTGCCCCCCTCCTGTTCCCCTCTCACCCCTGGGGACCAGGAGAGAGGGATGGAGCGGGGGACGGAGGGAGGAAGGGATTAACTGTACTGCAGTGATAAGAATGGGAGGTTTACATTGGGGAGGAGAGGGGAGGAAGTAGAGGACAGAGAGAGAAGAGAGGACAGGAGAGAGGACAGGAGAGAGGACAGGAGAGAGGACAGAAGAGAGGACAGAAGAGAGGAGAGAGAGGACAGAAGATAGGAGAGAGAGGACAGAAGAGAGAGGACAGAAGCTTGTTGGTGTTGCTATATGGGACAGTTGGTTGGCACATTCTCATAGGACAGGTTGAATTTAGTCCTCTTCCTCTGCGTGTTCTGAAGGAACTTGTATTGAGAACAATTCATTCAGTCAGAAACTAAAACAATTATTGACACTTGAAAATATTGCAAATATTAAGTTTGTCATTGACAAAGAAAATATCCCAGGAAGCTAAAGATGTATTGTTGACAAATCTGTCTTGAAATAGTTTTATTAATCATCCTTTTCAACATGTACAGTACCCGTCAAAGTTTGGACACCCCTCTCATTCCAGGGTTTTTCTTTACTATTTTCTACATTGCATGAAATAAAATATATTGAGTAAGCAAAAAAGTGTTAAACAAATCTAAATATATTTTATATTTTATATTCTTCAAAGTAGCCACCCTTTGCCTTGACGGCTTTGCACACTCTTGGCACAGCATATTGTATGACATTCCATTAGATACAGTTGTGTGTTCAACCAGGCCTTATAGACATGATCTGAAATGGAAGGAGAGTTGTGTGTGAGGCCAGGCCTCATAGACATGAGCTGAAATGGAAGGAGAGTTGTGTGTTCAACCAGGCCTTATAGACATGAGCTGAAATGGAAGGAGAGTTGTGTGTTCAACCAGGCCTTATAGACATGAGCTAACATGGAAGGAGAGTTGTGTGTGAGGCCAGGCCTTATAGACATGGGCTGACATGGAAGGAGAGTTGTGTGTGAGGCCAGGCCTTATAGACATGGGCTGACATGGAAGGAGAGTTTTGTGTGAGGCCAGGCCTTATAGACATGATCTGAATTGGAAGGAGAGTTGTGTGTGAGGCCAGGCCTCATAGACATGAGCTGAAATGGAAGGAGAGTTGTGTGTTCAACCAGGCCTTATACACATGAGCTGACATGGAAGGAGAGTTGTGTGTGAGGCCATGCCTTATAGACATGATCTGAAATGGAAGGAGAGTTGTGTGTGAGGCCAGGCCTCATAGACATGAGCTGAAATGGAAGGAGAGTTGTGTGTTCAACCAGGCCTTATAGACATGGGCTGACATGGAAGGAGAGTTGTGTGTGAGGCCAGGCCTCATAGACATGAGCTGAAATGGAAGGAGAGTTGTGTGTTCAACCAGGCCTTATAGACATGAGCTGAAATGGAAGGAGAGTTGTGTGTGAGGCCAGTCAACTGATGGTAAATGTCCACCTCCTTACCTACCTGATCTAATACACGGACACTTAGTCTTCATGGTTACATTATCTGTCTTAGGAGCTGGAGGCTGCACTCTTTACATTTGCAATTGGCACTGTTTGTCTCTCTATCTCCCCCTCCTCTCATTCCTCCACTCACTCACTCACTCACTCACTCACTCACTCACTCACTCACTAAGCTGGCCTATAGACATGAGTTCATTCAGCAGAATGCATATTAACCTCACTATGGTATGTGGGACGGTAGCGTCCCACCTCGTCAACAGCCAGTGAAACTGCAGGGCGCCAAATTCAAAACAATAGAAATCCCATAATTAAAATTCCTCCGACATACAAGTATTTTACACCATTTTAAAGATACACTTGTTGTAAATCCAGCCACAGTGTCCGATTTCAAAAAGGCTTTACGACGAAAGCACACCAAACGATTATGTTAGGTCAGAGCCAAGTCACAGAAAAACCCAGCCATTTTTCCAGTCAAAGAGTGGAGTCCCAAAAAGCAGAAATAGAGTTAAAATTAATCACTAACCTTTGATGATCTTCATCAGATGACACTCATAGGACTTGTTACACTATATATGTTACACTATATATGTATGTTTTGTTTAGTAAAGTTCATATTTATATCCAAAAATCTGAGTTTACATTGGCGCGTTATGTTCAGTAGTTCCAAAACATCCAGTGATTTTACAGAGAGCCACATCAATTTACAGAAATACTCATAATAAACTTTGCTGAAAGATACAACTGTTATGCATGGAATTTTAGATCCAGTTCTCCTTAATGTAACCGCTGTGTCAGATTTCAAAAACACTTTATGGAAAAAGCACACCATGCAATAATCTGAGTACATCGCTCAGAGCCCAAACAACCCAAACAGATATCCTCCATGTTGTGTAGTCAACAGAAGTCAGAAATAGCATTATAAATATTCACTTACCTTTGATAATCTTCATCAGAATGCAATCCCAGGAATCCCAGTTCCACAATAAATGTTTGTTTTATTCGATATTGTCCATCATTTATGTCCAAATACCTCCTTTATGTTAGCGCGTTTAGCCCAGTAATCAAAATTCATGAGGCGCGATCACTAGGTGCAGACGAAAAGTCAAAAGGTTCCGTTACAGTCCGTAGAAACATGCCAAACAATGTATAGAATCAATCTTTAGGATGTTTTTAACATAAATCTTCAATAATGTTCCAACCGGAGAATTCCTTTGTCTTCAGAAATGCAATGGAATGCAAGCTAACTATCATGTGAACGCACATGGTCAGCTCGTGGCTCTCTGGCAGACCTCTGACTCAATCCCCTCTCATTCGCCCCCACTTCACAGTAGAAGCATCAAACACGGTTCTACAGACTGTTGACATCTAGTAGAAGCCTTAGGAAGTTCAATATGACCCCATAGACACTGTATATTCAATAGGCAAAGAGTTGAAAAACTACAAACCTCAGATTTCCCACTTCCTGGTTGGATCTTTTCTCAGGTTTTTGCCTGCCATATGAGTTCTGTTATACTCACAGACATCATTCAAACAGTTTTAGAAACTTCAGAGTGTTTTCTATCCAAATCTACTACTAATATGCATATTCTATCTTTTATGGCTGAGTAGCAGGCAGTTTAATTTGGGCACTCTTTTCCTCCAAAATTCCCAATGCTGCCCCCTACCCTAGAGAAGTTTTAATATTGTTGACAATTCTCTGTCTTGGAGTTGTCTTAGCCAACCCTCTACTACATGTGTTAGTCAAATCCCCCATCACTCCTATATTCCTCTGTGTGTGTGTGTGTGTGTGTGTGTGTGTGTGTGTGTGTGTGTGTGTGTGTGATGACGGCAATGTTGTGAAATTGAATGGAGAGAGTGAGTATGGATCATTCTCCCGTGTGTTTTTAGTGCCTGCTGCTACTGACAGAGAGAGACGCACGCACGCACGCACGCACACACACACACACACACACGTGTTGACTCAAACATGCACACATGTGTATAGATCTGCAGAAAGACACACACAGGTGCCACTGATACGAGGGTTCAGGTACTTTGTCAGAACATATTTAGACAGAACAACTGAAATACTTTCTGGTAATTCATTGGTCATTGTAAGACTACAGAGGGGGGTAACATTTAGATTGAGTTTTGACCCCCCCCCCCACCCCCCCCCCCCACACACACACACTACTCTCTCAACGCTCCTTTCTCCTGTCTGACATGCGGAGGCACGAGGCCCTCAGCTTTGCCCCTCAGATCTCTCCCGAGGCTCACTGGGAACAATAGAAGCATGACAGACAGGTTTTCACAGCCCGCTGGCAAACAGGCACGAGGCTTTACCATGGTCCGGCGTTCTGGTCAGGGCCTCTCAGTGGCCCCCAGGCAGGGCTTTTGTCCCCTCTACAAAGGTCACAACACACAACACTCACAAATGAACAAATGAGCCACACAATAGAGGACGGTGGTGGAGTGAAAACACATTACCACTAACCCTGCTAGGCGGTGGACTGAGGACGTTTTAGGGGATGTTGTGGTGGTGGCAGTAAAGGGATAACTTGGTGTTAGTGGTGGGATTCAGTGGCCCTATGCTACAGTATGTATTGTTATTACAGCATTTTACAAACTGAAGTGGATACTGTACATCTATGCAGAGTTCTAGTGAAGAGGAACTAATCCAGTACTTGGTCATCGATAGGCCCATCCACCCCCACCTCCGCCCAGCCCCAGGAGAGAGGCAGGTAGATGAACCCCACGACGGGAGCCCTATCTGTGGGTAGATATAGTGATGACTGCAGGGCGCTAGGGCTCCACTACTTAGTGCCCTGTCAGGCCCTGACGGATCACCCCGACCTGGGGATCTATGGAGAGGGGATCGGAGGGAGGGATGGAGGGAGCACTGAGTGGACAGGGCTGTAGGGAGAAGAGAGAAAGGGCACTGGTCTTACTGGTTATATCTCTTTCTAGACTGGTCCCCCCCTCTTTCTTTTCTCTCGCTCTCTCTCTGTTTCTTTCTCACCCTCTGTTTTCTGTGGATGATGAATGTAGGAAGTCAGACATCTGACACAGATGGATCATGTCTGTGTACGGAGAGATAGAGATGAACACATTACTGTCCCTTAATGTGAATAACCCCAGACCACCAGACGCACACACACACACACACACACACACACACACACACACACACACACACACACACACACACACACACACACACACACACACACACACACACACACACACGCTGATGCGTCTAGCCAGTTCAGAGTAGGGATTGTACTCCTCAAGTGGCATTGATTTGTTAAAGTGCTGAATTAGCAAGAGCTGCCCAGCTGCCGTCTCCTCCTCTCTCTCTCTCTGTATGGTGCTGCGGTGGGCCCATTTTCTCTCTAAAAACTCTTCTGCCTCTCTCTCTCTCTCACACACACACATACACACACACACACACACATCCTGACAACACACAGACATGCCTCAGCTGCAAGCCACCCGCCCTTCACATCGCCATAATGTAAGTCACACACACCAAACCTACCACAAACCTGACACAACACACCAAACCTCCCACAAACCTGACACAACACACCAAACCTCCCACAAACCTGACACAACACACCAAACCTCCCACAAACCTGACACAACACACCAAACCTCCCACAAACCTGACACAACACACCAAACCTCCCACAAACCTGACACAACACACTAAACCTCCCACAAACCTGACACAACACACCTAACCTTCAATAAACCTGACACAACACACCACACCTCCCACAAACCTGACACAACACACTAAACCTCCCACAAACCTGACACAACACACCAAACCTACCACAAACCTGACACAACACACCAAACCTCCCACAAACCTGACACAACACACCAAACCTCCCACAAACCTGACACAACACACCAAACCTCCCACAAACCTGACACAACACACCAAACCTCCCACAAACCTGACACAACACACCAAACCTCCCACAAACCTGACACAACACACCAAACCTCCCACAAACCTGACACAACACACTAAACCTCCCACAAACCTGACACAACACACCTAACCTTCAATAAACCTGACACAACACACCACACCTCCCACAAACCTGACACAACACACTAAACCTCCCACAAACCTGACACAACACACCAAACCTCCCACAAACCTGACACAACGCACTAAACCTCCCACAAACCTGACACAGCACACCTAACCTTCCATAAACCTGACACAACACACCAACCCTCCCACAAACCTGACACAACACACCAAACCTCCCACAAACCTGACACAACACACCAACCCTTCCACAAACCTGACACAACACACCAACCCTCCCACAAACCTGACACAAACACACCAAACCTTCCACAAACCTGACACAAACACACCAAACCTTCCACAAACCTGACACAAACACACCAAACCTTCCACAAACCTGACACAAACACTATTTTAACAGGAAGCAACTCCACTACTGAGATCTCCTCCACTCCTGAGATCTCCTCCACTCCTGAGTGGCCAATATAATTCAGGACCCCTAGGAATGCATCTCAGGGCTGCCCTGGCATTTGCCTGCTTTATTCCCCCAGCTGAGAAGTCTCAACATAGCAGCAGTTGGCCTCTCTCCTCTCTCGTCCTGAGTGTGGCCCTGCTTTATTAGCCAGACAAAGTGTGTGTGTGTCTGTGTCTGTCTATGACCGTGTGCTAGCCAGCCAAAAAAGTGTTCCACGGCCCCGGCTCCCAAGGTTCCTAGACAGGACAGGGCGGCGGAGGGGAGAGGAAGGGGGGACGGATTTAATGGCTGCATATACAGTAGGGTAATATCCCGAGCAGAGCTTGGGCTGCTCAGTGTAGGCCCACACACAGTGACATGGACCCGTGCTGCTAGCCCTGCTCCCAGGCACACCTACCTACCTACCTACCTACCTACCTACCTACCTACCTACCTACCTACCTACCTACCTACCTACCTATCTATATATCTATCTATCTATCTATCTATCTCATACGTCTAACAAGGATTTATTGCAATTCTTTCAACTGTAATTCGCTTCAGAGTCAGTCGTAATAGACTAATGCTATGTCATTAATTTCCAGTTGATTTAAAGGCAGTGTTGAGAGAAAGTTCAGAGTTGAGGTAGTGTAGGCTAGAGCTGTAGTTATGGTGAAGAATTTAATTTACTATTCGCTAGATTAGTCCTGTGGGTGGTAGTCTACAGTGTGTTCTGTGTGGTAGACTACAGTGTGTTCTGTATCGTAGACTACAGTGTGTTCTGTGTGGTCAACTACAGTGTGTTCTGTGTGGTAGACTACAGTGTGTTCTGTGTGGTAGACTACAGTGTGTTCTGTGTGGTAGACTACAGTGTGTTCTGTGTGGTAGACTACAGTGTGTTCTGTGTGGTAGACTACAGTGTGTTCTGGGTGGTAGACTACAGTGTGTTCTGGGTGGTAGACTACAGTGTGTTCTGGGTGGTAGTCTACAGTGTGTTCTGTGTGGTAGACTACAGTGTGTTCTGGGTGGTAGACTACAGTGTGTTCTGTGTGGTAGACTACAGTGTGTTCTGTGTGGTAGACTACAGTGTGTTCTGGGTGGTAGACTACAGTGTGTTCTGGGTGGTAGACTACAGTGTGTTCTGGGTGGTAGTCTACAGTGTGTTCTGTGTGGTAGACTACAGTGTGTTCTGGGTGGTAGACTACAGTGTGTTCTGGGTGGTAGACTACAGCGTGTTCTGGGTGGTAGACTACAGTGTGTTCTGGGTGGTAGACTACAGTGTGTTCTGTGTGGTAGACTACAGTGTGTTCTGGGTGGTAGACTACAGTGTGTTCTGGGTGGTAGACTACAGTGTGTTCTGGGTGGTAGACTACAGTGTGTTCTGTGTGGTAGACTACAGTGTGTTCTGGGTGGTAGACTACAGTGTGTTCTGTGTGGTAGACTACAGTGTGTTCTGTGTGGTAGACTACAGTGTGTTCTGGGTGGTAGACTACAGTGTGTTCTTGGTGGTAGACTACAGTATGTTCTGGGTGGTAGACTACAGTGTGTTCTGTGTGGTAGACTACAGTGTGTTCTGGGTGGTAGACTACAGTGTGTTCTGGGTGGTAGACTACAGTGTGTTCTGTGTGGTAGACTACAGTGTGTTCTGTGTGGTAGACTACAGTGTGTTCTGGGTGGTAGACTACAGTGTGTTCTGGGTGGTAGACTACAGTGTGTTCTGGGTGGTAGACTACAGTGTGTTCTGGGTGGTAGACTACAGTGTGTTCTGGGTGGTAGACTACAGTGTGTTCTGTGTGTGTTCCAGTCAAGGCCACATGCCAACAGTTGCAGATGTGTCAGTGTCTGCTTCATTATCAACATACTGAGCTGTGTGTGTGTGTGTGTCAGAGTCTGAAGAGGCTGTCCCTCTCTCTGTGGTCCAACCCAAACAGCTCCCATCTGGTGACCAATGCCTGACCCGCACTGCGTCCCACACACACACACACACACACTGGCCCGTTCCAAGTGATGAGTGAGCATCCCCCCAGACCCCCCTTCAGTCCTCAAAAGCTCCTGTCTCCTGGCCCAGCATTGCACCCCTCTCCTCCTAGACCTTCCCCATGTCCCTCCCCACACCACACATGATTGGTCGATGAAAGGTTGATTGGCGCTCCATCCGTCCACAGCTCTCGTAAAACGGTCAATAAAGCCCCAATCCTGGGCTGGACAGACCTAATAGAAAAACACCTAGGAGGAAAAAGAGAGCAGGCCAGGACGGCCCTCCAGCCCAGAATAAGCATCTCTGCCTGCTACATTAATAACAAGCAACATTGCTCTCTCACTCTCCCTCTCTCCTGTGTGTATGTCTCTCTCTCTTGCTCTCTCTCTCTTGCTCTCTCTCTCTCTCTCTCTCTCTCTCTCTCTCTCTCTCTCTCTCCTGTCTCTCTCTCTCTCTCTCGTGCTCTCTCTCTCTCTCTTGCACCCTCCTCTCTCTCTCTCTCTCGCACTCTCTCTCTCTCTCTCGCGCCCTCCTGTCTCTCTTTCTCTCTCTCGCTCTCAACCAATGGCTTGGCTCATGTTTGGTTAACCTAACCCCCGTCCGTGTCTCCAGTTTAGTGGTTGCTTCAGTCCAGATTCTGGGGAGATGGAGCATGCTGTGAGGTGTGTCCTTAGAAACCACTGGGGTTAGTTGTAGGGGATTCTGGGTGTTTGCTAGTGTGCACCAATATGTGTGTGTGTTGAAATCGAGTCTGGGAAGTATTATAGCAATCTCTGCTGTGTGTGCATTACACAGGGGCTTGTGTGTGTGTGTGTGTGTGTGTGTGTGTGTGTGTGTGTGTGTGTGTGTGTGTGTGTGTGTGTGTGTGACAGAGCAGAGGCGTGGGGACCGATGGCAGCAGAAGAGAAGTGACACATGCATCACAGGGTTGTGACATTCCGGGGTCGGGACACGGGTCACACTGGCTGACCAGAGCACAGAGTCATCTCTTTTAGTCTGTGTGTGTGTGTGTGTGTGTTTGTCCTTTTATGCATTTTAGCTTCTTATTTGTGTGATTGTGTATTTGTAGTAAAACATGTACAGTGTTTGAATTTATTTGACTTTTACAGGGACAGTGCACCTTAATCAACGTTTCAGTAAAAGTGCTGGTTTTAGCCAGCCGGCTAATTTTCAACCGCAGTCCCTGGGCAGGTTATTAAAAACAATTACAATATAGACAATCATTGAGCAGTGAGCACACAGAGCAACATAGGACAAACAAGACATAGCATACAGTGTGTGTGTGTGTGTGTGTGTGTGTTTCCATGAAAACCGGTATACTGTTTGTATATATAAACCATGTGAGGTCACAACCAGCGACCGTCCCTTTCTAGGAAGCAGAAAACAGAAGCGGCCCCTGTGCAAACCCTCTGCGTGTGTGTTCCCTCTTTCTTTCTTCTCCTCCTCTCTCTCCCTCTTTCTCTCTGTCCCTCCCCTCTCTTCCTGGGGAGCGAGGGGAGAGCGGGGAGCTGGGTCCTTGGCATGGCCCTAATGGAGGGATGATGTAGCCTACTGTGACTAGTGCATTCCTTTCAGGTTAAAGTCAGGGAGGAAATGGTTCCAGCCTCAGCCTGGCATGAATGTTTCATTACCACTGCTACGGGACAGTTAGGGGTTCTGCTATTCTCCTCCTCCCTACAAAGCCTCCCTGGAGAGAAGGGGTTGATGGAGAGCGATAGAGAGAGAGAGATGGGAGAGAGTGAGAGACTGTGAGAGGAAGGGACAGAGGACAGTGTTGGGGAATTTAAAAAAATCACCAAACGAGAGATAGTGGAGGAGCGAAGCGAGGGAGGGGTGGAGGAGGGGGCAGCGAGCGGGTCCCTTGCCTGAGGCTGATGCGGTGTGACAGTCACTTAGAAAGATTTCACTTCCCTAAACTGTGAGTCACAGGACAAACACCATAAGATGGAGCTGAAGGAAATATGACAGGACAAATGTAGAAAGAGCCAGGGAGAGAGGGGGGGGGGGGGGATAGAGGAGAGAGAGCCTGAGAGGAGAGAGAGCCTGAGGGGAGAGAGAGAGGAGATAGAGACTGAGGGGAGAGAGAGAGCGGAGGAGGAGGTTGAGGAGGAGGAGGAGGAGGAGGAGGAGTGTACCACAGAGAAGTCTGGGCTGCCTCCTGTGTCCTTAGTCTGTGTGTGTTTATATGTGTGTGTGTCGTTCAAATCTTTGCCAAGTATATCAGTGTGTGTGTGTGTGTGTATATCAGTGTGTGTGTGTGTATCAATGTGTGTGTGTATATCAGTGTGTGTGTGTGTGTGTGTATCAGTGTGTGTGTGTATCAATGTGTGTGTGTGTGTGTGTGTGTCAGTGTGTGTGTGTGTGTGTATCAATGTGTGTGTGTATATCAGTGTGTGTATGTGTGTGTTTGTCAGTGTGTGTGTGTGTGTATCAGTGTGTGTGTGTATCAATGTGTGTGTTTATATCAGTGTGTCTGTGTTTCAATGTGTGTGTTTAAATCAGTGTGTCTGTATATCAGTGTGTCTGTATATCAGTGTGTCTGTATATATCAGTGTGTGTGTATATATCAGTGTGTGTGTGTATATCAGTGTGTGTGTGTGTGTGTGTATATCAGTGTGTGTTCATATCAGTGTGTGTGTATATCAGTGTGTGTGTGTGTGTGTGTGTGTGTGTGTGTGTGTGTGTGTGTGTGTGTGTGTGTGTGTGTATATCAGTGCGTGTGTATATCAGTGCGTGTGGATATCAGTGTGTGTGAGTATATCAGTGTGTGTTTATATCAGTGTGTGTGTGTGTGTGTGTGTGTGTGTGTATCAGTGTGTGTGTGTATCAATGTGTGTGTTTATATCAGTGTGTCTGTGTATCAATGTGTGCGTTTATATCAGTGTGTCTGTATATCAGTGTGTGTGTGTATATATCAGTGTGTGTGTGTATATCAGTGTGTGTGTGTGTGTATCAGTGTGTGTGTGTATCAATGTGTGTGTTTAAATCAGTGTGTCTGTATATCAGTGTGTGAGTATATCAGTGTGTGTGTATATATCAGTGTGTGTGTGTATATCAGTGTGTGTGTGTGTGTGTATATCAGTGTGTGTATATCAGTGTGTGTGTATATCAGTGTGTGTGTGTGTGTGTGTGTGTGTGTGTGTGTGTGTGTGTGTGTGTATATCAGTGTGTGTGTGTGTATATCAGTGCGTGTGTATATCAGTGTGTGTGAGTATATCAGTGTGTGTTTATATCTGTGTGTGTGTGTGTATATCAGTGTGTGTGTGTGTATATCAGTGTGTGTTTATATCAGTGTGTGTGTGTATATCAGTGTGTGTGTGTGCGTGTATATCAGTGTGTATGTGAGTATATCAGTGTGTGTGTGTATATCAGTGTGTGTGTGTGTATATCAGTGTGTGTGTATATCAGTGTGTGTGTATATCAGTGTGTGAGTATATCAGTGTGTGTGTATATCAGTGTGTGTGTATATCAGTGTGTGTGTATATCAGTGTGTGTGTATATCAGTGTGTGAGTATATCAGTGTGTGTGTATATCAGTGTGTGTGTATATCAGTGTGTGTGTGTGTATATCAGTGTGTGTGTGTGTATATCAGTGTGTGTGTGTATATCAGTGTGTGAGTATATCAGTGTGTGTGTATATCAGTGTGTGTGTATATCAGTGTGTGTGTGTGTATATCAGTGTGTGTGTGTGTATATCAGTGTGTGTGTGTATATCAGTGTGTGTGTGTATATCAGTGTGTGTGTATATCAGTGTGTGTGTATATCAGTGTGTGTGTGTATATCAGTGTGTGTGTGTATATCAGTGTGTGTGTGTATATCAGTGTGTGTGTATATCAGTGTGTGTGTATATCAGTGTGTGTGTATATCAGTGTGTGTGTATATCAGTGTGTGTGTGTGTGTATATCAGTGTGTGTGTGTGTATATCAGTGTGTGTGCATGCAGGGGCCAGGGAGGGTGTGTGTGTGATATATTCCATTCCAGGGAGGGACCATCACAGTGTTTCTCTCCTCATGGTACAGTGTGTTACCACTCTGCCTCCCTCATTCCTCTACACACATCACTCCTGTAACTTAACCTGGGTACGGGCAGAGGGAGGGAGGGAGGGACGGGCAGAGGGAGGGAGGGAGGGAGGGGCGGACAGAGGGAGGGAGGGAGGGGCGGACAGAGGGAGGGAGGGAGGGACGGACAGAGGGAGGGAGGGAGGGACAGGCAGAGGGAGGGAGGGAGGGACAGGCAGAGGGAGAGAGGGGTTCCAATTCAGCCAAGAAAACAGCCCCAACCCCTGCCAGAAGGATAGAGACTGTTCGTATATATAAAATAAAACCCTTTTTCTCTTTGCTTATCTTTTTCAATAGTTATTTTTTGGTGACTTTGAAAAGGCCCATGTTCCAGTACACCTAGTTATGCCTGTGTCTTCTCCACTGACAAGTACGGTATTGGTTGGTTGAGAATAAGTGGATTCCAAAAAATACAGTACTGTCTCTATTTTCACAAGTCATTTCATACTCATGTATCTTTCAGCAGTATATTTCCTGAGGTACTCGATCAAATAGTTTTACCTCACATTGAACAATAGATTATTGGACTATTATTCTGACCATGTCTTTTGTCATTGGTCACACGTGTGTGTTGGTGCAATGTGCTAAAAAGCTCATACTGTGTACTGTTGAAGGGTCGAACACACAGTGTGTCTATTTGTGTGGGTGTGTGTGATGAGATGAGAGTAGCTCTCTCTTATGTTGAAAAATGCACCCCACTCCGCCGACTGTAGATACCATCTATATATAGATACCATCTATATAAACACAAACAGACGTGTGCACTGTCTCTCTCCCTTTCTCTTTTCCCTCTCTCCCTTTCTCTCTCTCCCTCTCTCCCTCTATCCTCCGCTGCTGTGTGTCACAGCCTTGCTCGCCCCGCGTCTCCCAAATGTGTCGTTTCCTGTTCCTCTGGTGTGTGTAAACACACATCTGTCCTACTGTACACGGCTAGACACTTTCTGTTTTTAACATCTGATTCGGAATCTACTCCCTATGTCCACCATTATAATCTAAACAGGAAAACTGACCCCTTGTCAGTTATTAAAGACACAATAAGTTGCAATAGATAGATAGATAGATGCCTATGGATCATGTACTGTATATATAAGTGGTGAAGCAGAGTGACCTGGCACAGTGGCAGTGGAGGCTTGTGGGCCGGAGGAGGTCACCCAACACAGTGCGAGCTACACATGTGAGTTTTATTAGTACAAAAACGGGGAGTGGTAGCGCATATATTAAACTTGATTAGCGCTGTAATTCTCGTCCTAATCCCCACTCGAGCACATACACCCAGGCTCCTTTGTGAGTGTGTGTGTGGCTTTTGCATCTCATTTGCATATGGTTAATAGCAGCCAGTTCCCCTCCTGCATACCTGCCACTCTTTCTCTGGCTGAGAGGGGAGTGAGGGATTGTGGATCAGGGCCTTGTACATTCTTCCCCCTATGCACACACACACACACACACACACACATATACACATATACACATACACACATACACCCCCCCAACCCACCGTGTGGGGGGGGGGGGGGGGGTCCATAGCTGCTTCCCTCTCATGAATAAGTCAGGAGCAGCAAGCCACCCTCTGTGCCTTTTCTCTCTCACTTCTTCCATCTATCCCTCCATCCCTCCATCCCTCCCTCTCTTTCTCTCAATCAGTATGGCGATGTGGTACACTGTTAGGTTTTAATAGACCTTACTGGTCAGAGGAGAGCAAGTGTTAGCTCTATCTCTCGCTCTGCCTCTCTCTTTCTCTCCTCTCTCTCTCTCTCTCGCTCTGCCTCTCTCTCTCCTCTCCTACTGCGGGCTGTCCAGAGACTGACTCATGTGAGTCAGGGAAGGAGGAATGAAGGGAGGAAAGATAGAGAGGGGTAGAGGTTGGGGGGGTGTTAGCTAGACCTCTCGGCACAGCTGGGACACCCGCTATCAAAGACATGGTAATGACCGTCTGCTAGCATTAACAACCAGCGGATGAAAGAATCTGCAGCAATCCCACTGAGAACCAATGCTGTTTGGCATCGCCCTTGGGCCGGGCCCTAGACCCATAGCCCCACCACTGCTGGTCTGGTTTGGCCCATTACACATGCCGTAGTCTTCATAACAGCTTTCTCTCTCAAATGAGATTCCCTCCTCATATCAATATTCAGAGAGTAACAGGTCCTAGTGTTGAGTTGAGCAGGGGCAGGGACAGCCATGTGTGGTCGAGGGGTCCTGAGGCTTTTCAGCCAGGCAGGGAGGAGGGCATCCTAAGCAGCCAAGGCCCTGTTTGCTGTTTGTTTTAGGAAGTGTTTTCTGTGCTTACCAGGGGCCCTTGACGGTCCCTGGGTGTCTGAGAGCTCCTGAGCAGGTTCAGGAAGGGTCCTGACCTGTAGGTGCTCTGGTCTTGGCTACCAGAGGGGTTTCTCTTTGTTGGAAGGACTGGACTCTGGGGTCAGCGTGTGCTGCGTGTATGTTCGTGAGTTTGTGTGCTTGCCATTGCACGTTAGTGGGTACTGGCAGTTCTCCCAAGGTAAAACCGAGAGATTGCCGCCGTCTCCATCAGCGCCCATTACCCATCTGCCCCTACTGCAGTCATTACCCTGTGACAGAGGTCAACCAGGGTCACGGGCTAAGCACTCCATCGGCTATAAAGTCTAAGAAGGGCTCATGTCGGTCCAGAGATCCCCTTATAGTGATATATTTAGTGAGTGTGTGTGTGAGTGTGAGAGTGAGTGAGTGTGTTTGTGCGTAATTGAGTCACTAGTTACTAACATATGGCCCATGTCTTGACTAGCCAATCCTTCTCCCATGTGCTTTGGGATTTGATTGAGCAATTATTTAGGAACAGCCATAGTTATGTATTTATTCATTCATTTATTTATTTTACTGGCTAAGTCTCAATGTCCATTTTTCACACTGTTGCCTGTGGCCTCTCCCAATACTCTATGCAGGCTTAAATTAGTAATATCTCTCTCTCTCTCTCTCTCTCTCTCTCTCTCTCTCTCTCTCTCTCTCTCTCTCTCTCTCTCTCTCTCCTCATCCTACTCACGCACAGTGCTTCGTTTGTTTGCTTTGAGGAGCTAAATCTTGTTTGCGTGTATTATTAAGTCAAGGCGGATTATCTCCACAGCCCTCCAGTTTCTCTGCTTACACTGCATTAGTGCCCGGCTGCGTGGCCGTGTTTGCAGAGTGCATCCCCTCGTAAGTGTGTGTGCCCTGCACTAATGAGATTAATTCCAAAGCCTGTAATGATTGGCCGCCATCTATTTTTAATGGCTGTTCTCATATCAAAGAGCAGTAAGCAGTAAGTGATGCTACTAGCATGGCCTACCATAGCTCACACTCCATCTTCCCATAAACCCCAGTGTGTGTGTGTGTGTGTGGGGGGGGGGGGGGACTAGCATCAGCATGGAACTATTAGCACATCCCCACCATCAGGGTGTGTGTGTGTGTGTGTGTGTGTGTGTGTGTGTGTGTGTGTGTGTGTGTGTGTGTGTGTGTGTGTGTGTGTGTGTGTGTGTGTGTGTGTGTGTGTGTGTGTGTGTGTGTGTGTGTGTGTGTGTGTGTGTGTGTGTGTGTGTGTGTGTGTGTGTGTGTGTGTGTGTGTGTGTGTGTCACTGCGGGCTAAGAGGGAACATGTGTTTGGCCCCAAAAAGAATGAAGCATAAATAAGCTTTCACTTTTTATCACAGGACATTGTGATTATATTATTGCTATGACATAATGTCAGCTGGTGGTGTTGTTGCCAGGCGCTACAGACAGGATCTAGTTGATAAACACGTTCTGGACAGATGGGAATATATGACAGGCCATAATAGAAGAGGACAGAGTCAAAGTGGTGCCACAAAGCCAACACATCATGTATATGTATGAAGTCTGCTGTTATTTCTTTCTTTCTCTGTCTCCCTCTACTCTAAACACGGTGGCTCATAAGTAAACCTACTTGTTCTCCTACTGTGTCATGAACCCTAACACCTAGCCAACCCTCAGTGAGCCTGCTCATCAGCCCCTTTATGCATTTTAGATGGTCTCTCATCTTTAATAGATAGATCCTCTCTCTCTCTCTCTCTCTCTCTCTCTCTCTCTCTCTCAAATCTTTTTTTTCTCCCTTTATCTTCTCTCCTCTGTGTCTGTAAGAGGTAGCATAAATATTTGACAGGGCCTTCTTCTTCGCTCAGATGTGGGGAAAGGGGGCATTTAGCGTAGCAACTGGGAAACACAAATGTGTACAGGAGGGTCGTCAAGGGTCAGGTGGGGGAGGGCTTAGGGTCAGGTGGGGGGCCGTCAAGGGTCAGGGGGGGAGGGCGTAGGGTCAGGGGGGGGTGTAGGGTCAGGTGGGGGGGGCCTAGGGTCAGGTGGGGGGAGGGCATAGGATCAGGTGGGGGGAGGGCATAGGGTCAGGTGGGGGAGGGCGTAGGATCGGGGGTCGTAGGATCGGGTGGGGGGGAGAGGGCGGAGGGTCAGGTGGGGGGATGGCGGAGGGTCAGGTGGGGGCAGGGCAGAGGGTCAGGTGGGGGCAGGGCATAGGGTCAGGTGGGGGCAGGGCGTAGGGTCAGGTGGGGGCAGGGCGTAGGGTCAGGTGGGGGCAGGGCGTAGGGTCAGGTGGGGGCAGGGCGTAGGGTCAGGTGGGGGCAGGGCGTAGGGTCAGGTGGGGGCAGGGCGTAGGGTCAGGTGGGGGCAGGGCGTAGGGTCAGGTGGGGGCAGGGCGTAGGGTCAGGTGGGGGCAGGGTGTAGGGTCAGGTGGGGGCAGGGCATAGGGTCAGGTGGGGGAGGGCGTAGGATCGGGGGGGCGTAGGATCGGGTGGGGGGGAGAGGGCGGAGGGTCAGGTGGGGGGATGGCGGAGGGTCAGGTGGGGGCAGGGCGGAGGGTCAGGTGGGGGGAAGGCGTGGGGTCAGGTGGGGGCAGGGCGTAGGGTCAGGTGGGGGCAGGGCGTAGGGTCAGGTGGGGGCAGGGCGTTGGGTCAGGTGGGGGCAGGGCGTAGGGTCAGGTGGGGGCAGGGCGTAGGGTCAGGTGGGGGCAGGGCGTAGGGTCAGGTGGGGGCAGGGCATAGGGTCAACATAATCTTGAAACTACTGTAAA